>NC_086337.1:11648874-11948874 GCF_032445375.1 Bacillus rossius redtenbacheri
CTACGGGTTTATTGGAAACAGATTAGGAAAGTTTTTAAATGTAATATTTTACTCGTCTTTTATAAACGAATTCTTAGTGTTTTAATCTTATTTTTTTATGTATATATTTAGTTGGAAATATCACAGTAATTACCAAGGAAAACCCTCTCTATGCCCCAATGTTGACGAAAAGCTAGCCAAGCAAAAGAAGAATAATAACTTTTTATAATAGACAGAATTTTTTTTACTGTACTTAAGATAAACAAACGATTAAAATTCTTTAAAATATTAAAAAATACATTGTAATTTTTGTTGAACAGTATTTTTCTGTAACTAACAGAACGAATTATTTTTGTTGGCTGAATACCATTCTCAACTACCCTCTACAGATATTTGTAAGCATAGAGTTTTGGATAGTAGTTGTGGCGGCCGAGGCTTGGTACAAGAGCCCTACAGCTAAAGTTTACACGGGCCTTAAACCTGACGTCACGCGCACCGCCATCCAACCACCAGTAGACGATAGTCGGGATATCCACCCACAAACTCTGAACGCGAGCAGCTTTTCGGATATCTGTCGGATAACAGCATGTGCGAACCATAGACTGTCGGAATAATGACCGTTCACTGTACTGCGATGCCTTCAGGAACTAACAGTACCGAAGATAGGCAGCCATGAGTGTTCCGTTTGCGATTGCTTGCGGCTTCGCAAGGATTCATTGTACGAACACATACGGGTCATTGTAAACGAGTATGTCCGTCATTGTCCAACCCTGGATCCATGCGCTTCATCAAGGATATCTTCACAACCAGCAGGGCCTCTGCTGGGCTTTTTCGTGTTTGTTTTCCTTGTTTATCTAGTTCCCTGTGTAAAATATGGCCATTTATGAGAAAAAAAAGAGTATTTAATTGTTACTAGCAGGCAATTTGAAGTGCTGGTCTTTATATTTAAGATTTCAATTTAGTGTTCATGATTTATTACTATAAAAACATTCGAAAATTCCGTTTTCTCACGCAATGATGCAACTTCACCGGAATTCCAATAAGTATTTATAAAACCAAATATACTATATTATTAGGAAGGAATATCATAATTTATAAACATAAATTAGCAAAAAAAATTAACCGAAATTTCATTTCGAGTTTTGTTTTAAAATGTTGTTTTAAATAGTTATTTTCCTTCAAATGTTCCGAGGAAAAGCTTATGCCATACCTTCCAGGCGCCCCGTTAAGGCCCCTCTCCAACATACTAGGGCTCCGCGAAGTCTAGGGACGCCGCCGCCTTCAGCCGAGACTGCGTGGCGAACACACCAGCCCCGACAACATGTGTTCAGGCCGTCTTTGCCTGCATGGATCGCGGCATGTGCACCGATAGGTAGGCTCCGGGTAACTTCAGTCAAACAAACAGTCCAGACCTTGTATGTGAGGACTGAGAACTGGCATCCCCATTCAGGCACTAACGTCAAGACTGCCCAAATATGGTGGAAGCGCTGACCTTAAGCGACCAGACCTCCAGCCAGCACCAACCTATTGTACTAGCCCCTACACCCATATAAGACGGCTGCACCGACTAGGTTCTCCCAGTCTTAGCCCAATCCAGACCTTGGGAGGATGCAGAAGGAGAATACACCCGCATCCAGAAGGAGATACATTCCTTCCAATAACAATCGGGAAAGCCAATAGAGCCTCAGCTATAGTGAAATAGGCTGAGGCAACGCATCCCAGCATCGTCACCACCCATTACCCCCTAGCTCACTCAGCTAACCAGACAGTCACAATACTGCTGGCGCTTACTCAGATCTACCACTTTATTCTGGGAGCCCTCAGTCCCTCGTAGAACACGTGGTCCGGTGGAGGCCTATCCAACCTCTCCCTTCTCGGGGCCAGGGAACCCTCCGAGCTCGCTCCAAGCGATAGGAGAACACTGAATCAAAGATTGCGTTTCGCTGATTTCACTAAACCCTTGCGTACCGGCAGATACCCTTGGAAGGATGGAGTCTGACGGGAAATGGCGTGGCCCCTTGTGGTGTTTCATCTCGGTCTGGAGGCGATTGTGAGGAAATTTGTCGAGAGACTGAGACCACTCATCCCAGCATCTACACCACCAAACCTCTAGCCCATTCAGCAACCAATAGCATTTCTGTCTGCTAGTCCCTCCAGCAGCCAGTAAAGGGTGCATATCCGGACCTCTCTCACCTCTGGGAGTCCTCAGAACAGCCTCTCTGGCTGATCTCTACAAGCTCTCCAGGTTAGTGCCGGAGCAGTGTGACACAGTGGGGATTCCTGGGGCTTGCTCGTAAACCTTCGAGCACAAACCAAGTGCGAGACCAATACCACATGGCCTGGGCTCTTTGAGGAGAATCTCTCAGTAAATTATTGGCCGCCCCGCACTACCACCCAGATCTTTCCTGACACTTGGGTCTACTATGTATTGCCTGTTAGCCCATAAGCTAACGGGTTGACTGCCCCATTAAGTCTTCGAGGTCACCTCGGGAATTGGTGGACCAGCCCCTCAGATGTCCAACCGTCTCCGACACATCGGAGCTTGACAGCTTTCACGGCCCGATGGGAGGCGCTTGCCTGGTCTCACGCTAGCAGGGCGGAGACCCTGCGCTATGTATCACACTTCTCGTGCTGTCGAGCACTGCTACTGCTCTGCTCACAGTTGTTATAACAAACCCACACTGTCCACCATTACTCTCACCGCCTATATACATCACATTAAACAATGTATGGCATATGGATGACAGCTGACCCAGCAGTTATTTCTAATAAAAAATATGTGAATTGTTTAGGGAATTTTTGATGAGTTTAATAATTTTAGAAAATTTGCTAATAGTGTGAAATTCTGGGCTTAAATAATTAATAAAGTTTAATAACAAAATAAAACTAACTAAGCAGCTGCCAAGTTAATAATGCGATAGAACAACAATCATGTAACTCAAACTGTAAATGAAACAAAACCAAATTGAATAATCTGAGCCGTATATAAAATATCATGAATTAAATTTAACAATTAATATGTTTAAAGAATGTGTTCTTATTCATACTTATGTCGAAACAAATATATAACTGCCTTGCAATGTTGCGGGATAGGTGTATCGCAAAAAGATCCGCTATTGACAATGTTTATTGATAAATTGTATTGCATGATAAAAATTTGATTAAGAGATCTGGTTACAGCTGAATAGTTCAGGTGTGCAAATTTAAATTTGCTGATAAACAGGAACTTTTGCGATCAGAAACTTCTCTAATTCAATCCGCTGTGATGCGCATCAGATATGCTCCTCTTAAAAGTAAAGATTATTTATTTTAAATATATGTGTATTTTGTTGGGTCTCAGTCGGATTTAAGTTAGTTAATAATGAGAAAAGTGCTTAATAGTGGGTGTAATAGGTATGTGGTGTGTGTTCCAGTCGCAAGGACTTGTCGCTGAAGAACTGCAAGGTGGACGTCCTGCTGATCACGGGCATGCTCAGCCCCTACGCCTCCATGGTAGAGAAGCTGAACCGGGACTTGGACAAGGGCAAGGTCACCTTGCTGAAGATCGAGCGGGCGGGGGATGTCCTCTTGCAGGCGGTGAGTACAGCCTCCGTCTCCCGCCTACTGGCGTGACAGACAACTGTCACTTGTCCTCTTGCTGGCGGTGAATACAGCATCCGTCTCCTGCCTGCTGGCGTGACAGACATCTGTCACTTTTCCTCTTGCAGGCGGTTTGTACAGCCTCCGCCTCCCGCCTGCTGGCGTGACAGACACCTGTCACTTGTCCTCTTGAAGGTGGTGAGTACAGCCTCCGTCTCCCACCTGCTGGCGTGACAGACACATGTCACTTGTCCTTTTGCAGGCGGTTTGTACAGCCTCCGCCTCCCGCCTGCTGGCGTGACAGACACCTGTCACTTGTCCTCTTGAAGGTGGTGAGTACAGCCTCCGTCTCCCACCTGCTGGTGGGACAAACACCTGTCACTTGTCCTTTTGCAGGCGGTGAATACAGCCTCCGTCTCCCACCTGCTGGCGTGACAGACACATGTCACTTGTCCTTTTGCAGGCGGTGAGTACAGCCTCCACCTCCCGCCTGCTGGCATGACAGACACCTGTCACTTGTCCTTTTGCAGGCGGTGAATACAGTCTCCGTCTCCCACCTGCTGGCGTGACAGACACATGTCACTTGTCCTTTTGCAGGCGGTGAGTACAGCCTCCGTCTCCCACCTGCTGGCGTGACAGACACATGTCACTTGTCCTTTTGCAGGCGGTGAGTACAGCCTCCACCTCCCGCCTGCTGGCATGACAGACACCTGTCACTTGTCCTTTTGCAGGCGGTGAATACAGCCTCCGTCTCCCACCTGCTGGCGTGACAGACACCTGTCACTTGTCCTTTTGCAGGCGGTGAGTACAGCCTCCACCTCCCGCCTGCTGGCATGACAGACACCTGTCACTTGTCCTTTTGCAGGCGGTGAATACAGCCTCCGTCTCCCACCTGCTGGCGTGACAGACACATGTCACTTGTCCTTTTGCAGGCGGTGAGTACAGCCTCCACCTCCCGCCTGCTGGCATGACAGACACCTGTCACTTGTTCTTTTGCAGGCGGTGAGTACAGCCTCCGTCTCCCGCCTACTGGCGTGACAGACACCTGTCACTTGTCCTTTTGCAGTCGGTGAATACAGCCTCCGTCTCCCACCTGCTGGCGTGACAGACATCTGTTATGTGTCCACTGTATGTGTCCCAATAATTTAGGTAAAGTTTTCCACCAAATTTTTGCCACTTATTGATCACTTAACAATGATAATGAGTGGTTTAATTTTAACTCTATTTACGGAAACCTACCATTGTGCTATGTGATTTCTGATTTTCATCTAGTATATTTGTAAATGACTGAATTACGTCTGTTTGTAGTACATACTCCATATGTCTGAGGTGTCGGAGCTGTTGCTAGCAATAGTATCCAATGCACGAGCTAAGTGTTTCGCAGCCTCACAATGTGGCACACAGCATCCTGCTCTTCTGCAAGGGCAAGGACTAGCTAATGTCGCTGGTAATAATTGGCATGGAGCACAGTGTTATGACAATGTGTGGTGTGTTGCAGCCCCACAAGGTGGCACAGAGCATCCTGCTCTTCTGCAAGGGCCAGGGGCTGGGAGTTTACCCATGTCCTGCAACTTGGAATATAGTAACTCCTGAAGGAGAAGATGATTGTCGTCTGAGGGGCCGGAACTAGTACCTAAGACATGACCTAAGTAGAGGATGTAAAATGCGCAAGAATTTGAATATTCAGCCGCTCCGCGCTTAGGAGAACTTACTTCCTCCTTGTGGTACCAGTGGTATTTATTAAAGTGAGCTCTGCCTGGTAGTCCTCGTCCCGACACCAAAGGAGGTATCTGATGAGGTGGATAACCTCCGTCGGCGGCAACATCACATGGCTCGGGAACTTTACTGGTGGATAAGCACTGCCGAGCCCTCAGGCCGCAGATCGATGTAGGATCTGCAATGGCGAAATGGTAGTGGCAGGCCTGGGCATGGAGATTTTTCTCATTGAGGGCTACAAACGGGCTGTAAAAGCCCTGAAAGCCATAAAAGCCATAAACTCCGATGAGCCGGTGTCAGTGGGACAGTCGAGGGGCTGTTCCTGCGAGTCTCCAGTTTCCGAGGTGAGTTCATGTGTGTTCGGATTGGGAGAGTTTTCCCATTGACTTACGGGTCGACAGGAGAAGCCCCAACTGCCATGAAAATTCTAGGCATTAGTGCGGGGTTGCCAATCGAGAGCTTACATCAAGTTTTTATTGATGATAAAGGCAGTGTGGCGTTGGATTCACCCGGCATTCTGACCCGGAGGTTAACTCTGGTGAAGTTAAAGTGGTCGCTTGGAGCTTCACAAGCAAGCCCTAGGATATCCCGCTCCAAAACAGGTGGATGGTGAGCAGCATTTTCTGCTCCAGTACTAGCCTGGAGAGCTACTTTATGTTTGGAGAGGAACCTCGGCCATATTACGAGCTTTCTGTGAGCACTGTTCGGTGTATCCAGAGGGGGTTTACAGAATGTAGTAGGCTTGGATAGACACCTGTGGTGCCAGTGAGGAAACCGCTGGTTTGCTGAATTTCGTTGGAGTGGTGGTGTTGATGCTTATATGGGTTTCTCAGCCTCTCAGAATAATCCCTTCAGTGCATTCTAATCGCTGAATTGGCTAGTTGTAGATGGTGTCGGTGTGGGATTAATGACCTAGCATCTCGACATAGCCTCCACCGAAGCCTCCGGACTGCGATGAAATGGCGTATCCATTTCTCTCACCATATGGGGCCGCGCGTAATTCCGGCATTACATGAAGCGAAAGCTTTAATGAAGGCGCTCGCGTCACTGGTGATGTCTGGCGTGGAGCACAGTGTGGCGACACTGGGTGTGTGTTGCAGCCCCACAAGGTGGCACAGAGCATCCTGCTGTTCTGCAAGGGCCAGGGACTGCTCACGTCGCTGGTGATGCCCGGCGTGGAGCACAGTGTGGCGACACTGGGTGGTGTGTTGCAGCCCCACAAGGTGGCACAGAGCATCCTGCTGTTCTGCAAGGGCCAGGGACTGCTCACGTCACTGGTGATGTCTGGCGTGGAGCACAGTGTGGCGACACTTGGTGGTGTTTTGCAGCCCCACAAGGTGGCACAGAGCATCCTGCTGTTCTGCAAGTGCCAGGGACTGCTCACGTCGCTGGTGATACCCGGCGTGGAGCACAGTGTGGCGACACTGTGTGGTGTGTTGCAACCCACAAGGTGGCACAGAGCATCCTGCTGTTCTGCAAGGGCCAGGGACTGCTCACGTCACTGGTGATGTCTGGCGTGGAGCACAGTGTGGCGACACTGGGTGGTGTGTTGCAGCCCCACAAGGTGGCACAGAGCATCCTGCTGTTCTGCAAGGGCCAAAGACTGCTCGCGTCGCTGGTGATGCCCGGCGTGGAGCACAGTGTGGCGACACTGGGTGGTGTGTTGCAGCCCCACAAGGTGGCACAGAGCATCCTGCCGTTCTGCAAGGGCCAGGGACTGCTCACGTCACTGGTGATGTCTGGCGTGGAGCACAGTGTGGCGACACTGGGTGGTGAGTTGCAGCCCCACAAGGTGGCGCAGAGCATCCTGCTGTTCTGCAAGGGCCAGGGACTGCTCACGTCGCTGGTGATGCCCGGCATGGAGCACAGTGTGCCGACACTGGGTGGTGTGTTGCAGCCCCACAAGGTGGCACAGAGCATCCTGCTGTTCTGCAAGGGCCAGGGACTGCTCACGTCGCTGGTGATGCCCGGCGTGGAGCACAGTGTGGCGACACTGGGTAGTGTTGCAGCCCCACAAGGTGGCACAGAGCATCCTGCTGTTCTGCAATTGCCAGGGACTGCTCACGTCACTGGTGATGTCTGGCGTGGAGCACAGTGTGGCGACACTGGGTGGTGAGTTGCAGCCCCACAAGGTGGCGCAGAGCATCCTGCTGTTCTGCAAGGGCCAGGGACTGCTCACGTCGCTGGTGATGCCCGGCGTGGAGCACAGTGTGGCGACACTGGGTAGTGTTGCAGCCCCACAAGGTGGCACAGAGCATCCTGCTGTTCTGCAATTGCCAGGGACTGCTCACGTCACTGGTGATGTCTGGCGTGGAGCACAGTGTGGCGACACTGGGTGGTGAGTTGCAGCCCCACAAGGTGGCGCAGAGCATCCTGCTGTTCTGCAAGGGCCAGGGACTGCTCACGTCGCTGGTGATGCCCGGCGTGGAGCACAGTGTGGCGACACTGGGTGGTGTGTTGCAGCCCCACAAGGTGGCACAGAGCATCCTGCTGTTCTGCAAGGGCCAGGGACTGCTCACGTCGCTGGTGATGCCCGGCGTGGAGCACAGTGTGGCGACACTGGGTGGTGTGTTGCAGCCCCACAAGGTGGCTTAGAGCATCCTGCTGTTCTGCAAGGGCCAGGGACTTCTCACGTCGCTGGTGATGCCCGGCGTGGAGCACAGTGTGGCGACACTGGGTGGTGTGTTGCAGCCCCACAAGGTGGCACAGAGCATCCTGCTGTTCTGCAAGGGCCAGGGACTGCTCACGTCACTGGTGATGCCCGGCGTGGAGCACAGTGTGGCGACACTGGGTGGTGTGTTGCAGCCCCACAAGGTGGCTTAGAGCATCCTGCTGTTCTGCAAGGGCGAGGGACTTCTCACGTCGCTGGTGATGCCCGGCGTGGAGCACAGTGTGGCGACACTGGGTGGTGTGTTGCAGCCCCACAAGGTGGCACAGAGCATCCTGCTGTTCTGCAAGGGCCAGGGACTGCTCACGTCACTGGTGATGCTTGGCGTGGAGCACAGTGTGGCGACACTGGGTGGTGTGTTGCAGCCCCACAAGGTGGCACAGAGCATCCTGCTGTTCTGCAAGGGCCAGGGACTGCTCACGTCACTGGTGATGTCTGGCGTTGAGCACAGTGTGGCGACACTGGGTGGTGTGTTGCAGCCCCACAAGGTGGCACAGAGCATCCTGCTGTTCTGCAAGGGCCAGGGACTGCTCACGTCGCTGGTGATGTCTGGCGTGGAGCACAGTGTGGCGACACTGGGTGGTGTGTTGCAGCCCCACAAGGTGGCACAGAGCATCCTGCTGTTCTACAAGGGCCAGGGACTGCTCACGTCGCTGGTGATGCCCAGCGTGGAGCACAGTGTGGCGACACTGGGTGGTGTGTTGCAGCCCCACAAGGTGGCACAGAGCATCCTGCTGTTCTGCAAGGGCCAGGGACTGCTCACGTCGCTGGTGATGCCCAGCGTGGAGCACAGTGTGGCGACACTGGGTGGTGTGTTGCAGCCCCACAAGGTGGCACAGAGCATCCTGCTGTTCTGCAAGGGCTAGGGACTGCTCACTTCGCTGGTGATGCCCAGCGTGGAGCACAGTGTGGCGACACTGGGTGGTGTGTTGCAGCCCCACAAGGTGGCACAGAGCATCTTGCTGTTCTGCAAGGGCCAGGGACTGCTCACGTCGCTGGTGATGCCCGGCATGGAGCACAGTGTGGCGACACTGGGTGGTGTGTTGCAGCCCCACAAGGTGGCGCAGAGCATCCTGCTGTCCTGCAAGGGCCAGGGACTGCTCACGTCGCTGGTGATGCCCAGCGTGGAGCACAGTGTGGCGACACTGGGTGGTGTGTTGCAGCCCCACAAGGTGGCACAGAGCATCCTGCTATTCTGCAAGAGCCAGGGACTGCTCACGTCGCTGGTGATGCCCAGCGTGGAGCACAGTGTGGCGACACTGGGTGGTGTGTTGCAGCCCCACAAGGTGGCACAGAGCATCCTGCTGTTCTGCAAGGGCCAGGGACTGCTCACGTCGCTGGTGATGCCCAGCGTAGAGCACAGTGTGGCGACACTGGGTGGTGTGTTGCAGCCCCACAAGGTGGCACAGAGCATCCTGCTGTTCTGCAAGGGCCAGGGACTGCTCACGTCGCTGGTGATGCCCGGCGTGGAGCACAGTGTGGCGACACTGGGTGGTGTGTTGCAGCCCCACAAGGTGGCACAGAGCATCCTGCTGTTCTGCAAGGGCCAGGGACTGCTCACGTCGCTGGTGATGCCCAGCGTGGAGCACAGTGTGGCGACACTGGGTGGTGTGTTGCAGCCCCACAAGGTGGCACAGAGCATCCTGCTGTTCTGCAAGGGCCAGGGACTGCTCACGTCGCTGGTGATGCCCAGCGTGGAGCACAGTGTGGCGACACTGGGTGGTGTGTTGCAGCCCCACAAGGTGGCACAGAACATCCTGCTGTTCTGCAAGGGCCAGGGACTGCTCACGTCGCTGGTGATGCCCGGCGTGGAGCACAGTGTGGCGACACTGGGTGGTGTGTTGCAGCCCCACAAGGTGGCACAGAGCATCCTGCTGTTCTGCAAGGGCCAGGGACTGCTCACGTCGCTGGTGATGCCCGGCGTGGAGCGGCAGCGCACCTTCTCGGGCAGCTCTGGCGACAGCGAGGGTGGACCGCGCTCCCGCCGCATGTCGCGCGGCATGAGCATGGAGGAGTACGACAAGCCCAACATCCGGCGGCTCTCTCTGACGGCCACCTCCGCCGCCGAGCTCCTGCCCAACAAGCACAACTAGGCGCCTCTCTCTCTCTCTCTCTCGGGTTGCATAGTGTTCTAGCTGTCGGTTTTACGTAGAAGCGACATGTGGTCACCATGTTTTTCGCAGTCTGTTGGTTTATTTGTGATGCAGCTATTGAAAAAAAATAAACTTTCACGGTGCAACTTATTCTGTACAGGCCTTAAAAACATTTTTTTCTTAACCCGCCAGAAACATCACATTTCAGGAATTGTAAATTTTTAGAGCTGATTTTTTTACTATTTATCTGTATTTTTTTTTACCGATTTATATAATTTTCTTTAACTTTCAGGCAAATATATTTTTAAGAATGGTATCAACGACAACTATATAGTTTTTAGTGCGACTTTGTAAATGATTTTAATTTTTTATTTTAACTGTATGGTTGTATTTAAGGCAACATCAATTAATTACCAAACAAATATTTTTTTCTGGATTTTTGAAATAACATATTTGAGCTGTGTTACAAATATTAATTATTTTTTTACTTGTTTACTACCTACATGGTTTTTTCTGTAAATATTTGTAAAATGTTGTTTACATAATGTCATTGTGTAATTTTTTACTATTTTATGAAATTTAACCCTAAAAAGGTATATTCATACACATGTCGTTTGTAGCAATAAATTAGATTGTTTGTTTCTTGTATATAATTTTAAGATGATCTTGCCTTTCAATGTTAGTATCTTGCACTACACAAATCTTATAGCCTAGCATATTACTAATAAAAAATATAATAATAATTGGGAAATTTTTTATTAAGTTTGTAACATCATTTATTTCAATTCAACTTACTTTGTTTAGGTGTACTAAAGTAAATTATTAGTTAAGACCCATATTTTGAAGTGTTATGAAAATATTTAGGACAATATTTGACAATCAATTTTGTTGTAAATTTTTTCCTTGCCATATTTTACATGTAAATTATTTGAAAATAGTTCTCAGAAGTGTTGTTAGTTTGAAAAGTGGTTTCAGATAAAAAAATTTACAATCTTAAAAAGTATTTTCTAAGGTGAAGATGAATAAATGTCACTTATGTACCTTGTAAAATAAATAGCCTATTATTTGGTTATTTGAATGTTAATCAAGGTAGAAACATAACAAACTATTTTAACATATTTGTTAGTTAAATATTTCAAATATGCTTTACATTAATTATTGAAACTTTTTTGTAGGTTGTGGCTACAAATGCAACAATTTTTTTTAATTTTAGCATTTTGAGAATATATTGAGCACTAAAATGAGTGTTGATTTATTCAAACATGTAATTTGATTTCCATATTAATAGCTGTTAGCATATGTCATATAATATCAATAATTTTTCAGGATAAAAATGTTTGTGAATATTACTGAGGAAAAATTACATTAAAGGATTCAAAACTAAAATGAAATAATGAACTTATATGTTTTAACTAAATTAAAGAAACTGCTTTTTAGACTATGGCATTTTGAACTTGCCAGACTGGATAAGTGCCAAACAAAAAAAATCTTATTTTTTAATGTTTTTTCTTTGTTTTCATCCTCATTTGTTCATCCAATCCATGCATGTGTCATGTTAGTTATTTTGTACTACTTTCCAACGTGAGAATTTATTCACTTTTCAAGTAATTATTTGAACAGTAATAAAATTCATTCTCTATTGCATACATAATGTCTTACTGTCAACAGAAGGTTTATTTCATGTTGCAGACGATTTTTGGAAGTAACTGTACTAAAAAGTGCTAATGTATTATTCCCATTATGTGTATAGTTCATAAAAGTTGATAGTGGCACATAATAGATAAGATTCATGCATCATAAAATTAGATATTTTTTTTATTTATGCTGATCACAATACTTATAAATTGTATATTTTAGTTAATTTGCTTTGTGCTCCTCTTCAGTTATCTTTTGCTTTAATTCACTCTTTTGATAACATCAGATTTCTTTCTTAATCCTAGCTATTCCATTTTTTTAAATTCGGTTTTTAACTTTGCGAATTTTGAATGGAAATCTCTTGCAATAGATATTTCTCAATTAATTAGTTTTCTTGCCATATTTTATTTTCCTCCAATTATATTTTTTCCCGTTAATTCACTAACTATTTTAATTTTTGATTAATATTTTTTTACATTAATATTTTATTAACTCCAACACTTAACCAGTACTAGACAATTATAAATTACAAATCTTTATGTAAATTGATATTTTCTTCTTTAATGTAAGCTGTAATTTTTCATACAAACCAGCAATCATCAAAATATGCTTTTAAAAATTCACAATATAGTAATAATGATGATGTTAATTAAATATTTGATTTATCTATGTCTGTACTATGTACATATCGTATGTATAAAATACAATTTAAAAATATATTATCTCTATGGCTGCCAAAAATATCAACCAAATTATGGAAACATTTTATAATAATTGTTGTAGTATTTTTGTACACACTGTGGGGTTGAATACTTTCTCACATTATGTATATTGCCGATAAGTGATAGATGAAAGTTTTATATAGAATACTTTGTCATGTATAGTGTGTAATTGAATTTTCAAAGTTTTGAGGCTGTATATTTTTAGATAACTGTTGCCAGTTGTGAGTTCTGTAGTAATCTGTGATGTGTTTCAGTGTTGTATAGTACTTTGTATTGGTTATTCACCATCACAAAAGTTTTATTCGGTTGCATTTGTGTATAGGTGCCGATGAGCACAGTGCATACTCATATTTTACTCCTGGACCACTTGAAGGTGCAGCAAATAGTAAAAATTTCCGAAATTTGCAAACAATTTGAGACCCTCAATCTTTGTTTGTATGTAGTTGAGTTTTCAATTACAGCTTGTGCCTGCTGATATTTTTATCTGAAAGCTACAAAACATTTTCAGGAACATTAATGTACATTCATCCTTTTAATTTCAAACTTTTAAAAAAGGACATTTTGCTAACCAGAACTGAAATAAATCTTAATTTTATTTTTTACTGGTTTCTCAAGAGTAGCATTTAGAAATATTACCTCATTGCACAGTATTACTATATTTAACTATTACCTTTGAAAACTTTAGGAACAACATGGGTATTTTTTTTACTTGTGAACCCAACAGCAGTTAATAAAATAACACATACATTTTTTACAATATTATATAATGAATGGTACTCAATACATACCACATTTGGAAGTAATTGTCACCATGACATAAATACTCTATAAATAATTAAAATGTTTAAAATCAATGTGTATAAAATTTAATGCTTCTTGTAAACATAAGATCTTTCGGACTAGTTAAGATGTATCACATTTAATTTGTAAACACCTTATAATATGTATAATGCTAAGTGTTGTATTATTTTAGTTATTGTAATTATTTACTGCATCACATGGTCCTTGCTTCACCATAACGTGTTCTCTGCAGAATGATTTGAAACTAGGCTCTAAAATACATCGGACTGTTATTTTTCATATTAGTCAAGGGAACAACGTATATATTTATAATTGAATAAATAAATGTTGTGATTATTTAAGCATTTTTATTTAATTTTCCACACAGTAGCCACTGGTTCAAATCTAGGAGAACTTTTCACATCGGAACACTTTCATAACTTTAATGAAGAATTTAAAAACTTATGAAATTAATATTATAAATGGAATTGCAGATAAAGAAAACAGCTTAATAAGCAGAAATTTATACTAATCGACATTTTTGAACGAGTTTATATTCATACACTTAAAAGTTGAGAGATTTCTAACTCTGTTTGAATTACTTTAGTATTCATTCTGAGAAGCAATTCAGACAATATTTCTTTTTAACGTTTGAGATCTTATGTTGCCGATGGACGCTGAGGATAACGCGTGTGAACTATTTTTGTTAAAAAAAAATAGATGGCTTTGATAATAGTCGAAGTTCTATTTTGAAGGAAAGTGTAAAACAATTTTTTGTTATCAAAAATCATGTAACTTTTTTTGTCATGCTAAATGTTACGTTATGTTCATTAAATAATGAAGGGCTCCTTATAGAGAACAAGTTCTATATGCAGGCATATAGTACATTAACAAAATTGAGAAGAGACGTCAAAACCTAAAATAGACTCGTGAAGGTGACTGCTGAGCATGATACATAAAATGAAGAAGGTAAAAAGTGTGAGGAACTTCCCAGGGCCTACACGCAACAAGTCCAGAGCCTAAACGTAACACACCGAGTGCTTACGCACAGCATGAACATTGTTATATGAGAAATACCCAGGGCTTACATGTGGCATGCCAAGCTTTTCTGTTATGCAATTCCCTTGCTTAAGCCCATACATGACACTTTACAAAATCACAAACTTCCAAGAACATTCCACAATCGTCAACTCCAGGCCCAGTGTTGCCAACTACTTACAGAAAATCTCTCTATCCTTTTTTACTAATACAGGCTCCTACAACTCAACAACAAAATAGTTAATCTATAACCTATAAGTTAACAAACATTGTATCAACAATGTCATAGTTGCTTGACAAAATAGTTCTCAACAGTTAGTTATGTCACGGGTTTTACTATAACATAGGAAAACCCGAACAAGGAGGGAAAAGAACGTTTGCGGTTGGTTCGTAAACTAGCTGCCAAGAAGAATTCATTCCAATGATAATTTATTAACAAGCCCAATAACTCAAACACGTATTTCGTTGAATCTCAAACTGACATGTGTCGTAAATAAGCCGGGTCCTCGTAATATCTAACGGCTGATAATGATCCCACTACAACACAAGACCGGCGAATTAACACACTGAATAATTCTGGAACATGTAACAACAATAGCCTTAATTCTGTCGAGGCGTGAGCTCGTCGCAGCCTACGACCAGTACGCCGTCAATCTAAACTGCAGAGGCTTGAAATCTACAAAGTGTTAGTCACCATGAACATTCATAACCTTAATAACTAATTCTCGTAACATTAACTCCAGGTACATTGTACTTTACAGCTGGTTATTTATTTATCCTTATTATAGCACACAACCCTTGGTTGAGATTAACAACTCCCACATTATTACAACGTAACATAGCACGATACTATGTCTATACAGTTTTATGTTTCTATTCCGCCGCTACCACGTGAAGACCCCTACACATTGCTTCCGTAACACGTAATTCTTATCGTGCATGCCGTCCCTTGTGTCTGCAAATAGTCATACCGTACGTACTATCTTCAGGTCGTAATGGCTACGATTCTTCATTACATGATGTGGAGAGTTAAAGTTGGTATAATTTTTAAGTTACATGATCGGGTCGTGATATTTTCACTACACCAGCTCGCTCGGCCCTCACGGAAGTTGCTAACGCGCGCCCTCTTGGTCTTGTCGTTTGACCTTCGAATTTAGTTAATAACCACTCTGAAGAATATTATGCCAAATACAGCGACGCTTCATATTAACTGTTTAAATTCCGGTTTACAACTTGAAGAGGTCTCACCCAGTCGAAGTCTTCTCCGTGTTATTTTGACGGTGTAGGCCGGCGAGCGGTGTCGGAGCAGCGTGGCAGCCTGCCCGCTGATGTCCCAGTTGTTCTGCTCTCGGTTGACTTGGCGCATGCCCTTTTATTCTCGCTGCCTTCCCTGACGAGCTGGAAGAAGCACAGTCTCGTCTATTCGGGGGAAGCCAGCCCAACTTCTGTTTCCGTCCAGATCCGCGCGCAGCCGACTGCGCACGAACTCGTCCGACGACGGACGACCTCCTGCCGCAGCGTTTGAACGGCCGCGCGCTCACTGTTGCGCAGGTGGTATTCATTGACAAGTCAGGGGCACTAACCTTTGCATGTGTATGCAGGTACACACGTTACAAGTATATAATACACAGTTCCTAAGCTAGTTAATCATCACTTGAACATTTGTCAGACTTAACGAACAGTATTCTGAGCACTCTAGTTATCAAGTCACACTTCATAAAACTAGATAAAAACACTTTAGCAAAAATAGTCTTTCAACCAAGCAGGTTTATTAGTAGCTCTCTTTGGCCTACTATTATTTTTCATGTTTGTTGACTGATCTCTCTGCCTCTTGAAACTATTGTTTTAGTACTTAACATGAGTTGGATCTAGTGGCCGATGAAAACATGCCGTAGGTTTACACACACCCACCTTTATTTGACAATATTAGTCCAATGTACAACCTCACTCATAAAGTGCACCATCATCTTACACGACATCTTGCCTTGGCATTGCCACCAACTTCACAGCATTCAACCCCTCCCCTTTTACAGGCATTCTTATGATAACTCAAATGGTATCTTGGCAATCACTCTTCTGCCACTCCTAGTAATATACCCATCCACTCCATTCTTTTTGTTGGAGGTAGTGGGTTTCCTATCCCGTGAAGGGTTGTGGGGCCAACTCTAAAATCCCTTAAACCCCTCCTCTACAGGAGTTTCTCTCGGGTTACTTCCCATATTCTCTAGCTGTTTGCCTGTTACTGTATCAACCGTCAGTGCATGGCCTGCTCAGCTTCCTCAGCTACTGAACTTCCCGTATGTGCATGTAGACTGTAGGTGGTGTGGGTTAGCTGTTCAGCTACTTCCTCCTGTGGCCTATTTCATAAAACTACAAGTCTACAAGTTACAAGTAACTTTGCTAGTAACTTGTAAAAACTTTGATAATGTTGTTTCATAAAGCTACAAGTAAATACTTGTAGTTACAAGTGAAATGCTACAAGTTACAAGTTAATTTTACAAGTAAATAAATGTTTTTGTTTCATAAACAAACTTGTAGCTAGCAAGCATTTGTAACTTGTAAGAAATTGCTACCAGTGTCAATACATAGGTAGAATATTGTGTAAGTCCAATTAAATTAGTTGTAAATCATTAATAAGTCTATGCTTGTGTATAGAATGATATTATAACATCTTAGAATACAATGGATATTATTATATTTACCGATTCTGATGAAGATGGTATAGATATTGAGGTTATGAGGCGACCACTTAATTTTAGAGAGGGGTTGAACATGTGACTTGGCACGGTATTTGAGTATAACGAAATGTTCCGCATGAGTGCTGTTAAACTGGAGGAGCTAGTACAAGATATAGGTCATATATTGTATCACCCTACACGAAGAAATAAATCGTTATCTGCAAGGGAACAAATATTTGTCTCTCTACATTTGTTGGTAAATGGCGGACAGTACCATGCAGTTGGAGATATGCATGGTATTTCCAAAGCAACAGTACACAGATGTATCAAAACATTTGTAAATGCTGTCAATGAAATCATTTTTATCAGCATACACTTCGCAACTATAACCTACAAATTCGTTACATAATCAAAACACGAACAATAAACAGCTGACTCGTAAACTTGTAGGTATGTGTTACAAGTGCACCAACTTCTACAAGTCAAGCAACTTTCTTTGTGAAACACTTCAGATTCACACTTGTAAGAAATTCCCTTGTAACTTGTAACTAGTAACTTGTAGACTTGTAGTTTTATGAAATAGGCCACTGGTCGCCCCAAGTGGTTTTGGAGTGAGCCATGTGACTAGTGTTTCGCCTAACCTGCCCTCCATTTTGTTCTTTCAGCACCCAATATGAACTGGGATCCTTACATTTTCTCAACACTTCTTCTGGCTCCCACTGATTACCTTTTTCTGTCTTAATTACCACCCCGATCACCTTACTCATACACTTTCTCTGGCCATCTGACTGTTTTATAGTGAAATTCTTTACTTTCTCCTGTTTTCCACAAAGTAATTTGTGAATATCAGTTTTAACTCCCAGCCAAATTACCTCCATGGCCCAACTAAACAATATCTGGACAGGGGATGCCTGAACCCCTTTCACTGGGGTGTTGTTGTGTTCTGTCAAGATATCTCTGTAGTCGGACTCTACTGCTGTACCTTAGCATAGTATATTTTTGCTAATACCAACTAATTTCTCTGCCATCCCATTAGCTCTATGGTAATGGGGGCTACTGGTAGCCAGTTTGATCCCAGTTCCCCTAAAGTACACCTGGCATTCGTGTGAAAGTAATGACACGTTGTCAAGGACAGGATCGTTTGGGAATTCCTGCACGTTGAATACGTCCTGCATTGCGTATATGATTGATTTGGATGTTTTATTCGTAATTGGGTGTGTGTCTAGTCAGTGAGAGAAGCAGTCAATAAGTATTAGAGAAACCAATCCCGAATACTCGAGAATGACAGCTCCCACTTTAAGGTAGGAAGTTTGGTACCTCATGGAGGAATAAAGGTTCTTGTAGTTCGCCGACCTAAACTTTTCGCACGTGCTACACACTGAAACACTCATCTCAATGTCTACTGACATGCCTGGCCACTGAAACCGCTGCCGTGTTTTTGCTCTCGTTTTCTGTGTGCCTAGGTGCCTTTCATGGACCCACTACATTAAAACTGACTTGAGTGATTTAGGAACTATGATTTTTTGAGACAAAAATACTTTGCCCCTGTCATGTGGATGTCATGATGCAAGTTGTAATAGTGTTTGCAGTCCTCTCTCACCTTTCTGGCAAGCAGACAGCCCGGGACTTGGCCATTCTGCGACCAATCCAGAGTGCAATTTTGGGCCTTTTCCTTGCTAAAGAACTCCCAATTTACCTCGCTTATCACCTTGCTGACTATCTTTAGCATTTCGGGGTTATCAGTTGTTACATTTAAGTGTGACCGTCACATAATGTTCAGAAAATCTAGGTCTTTGACAGGGATGTATAATACAGTAAATGAGTATTTTGACATCTTGAGATGTAGGCATAAAAGACGAGATGAACCAATGTTACACATTTTTCTACATTGTGGAGTTTAGTGGTTTGTTGTCAGTTTTCAATTTTACTTTGCACTCATTCACATACTCATGAAATTAAATGCAGAAAAATGAATGCCTAACATTGCGTTTTCCATTTAACGTTTAGAAACACACAAAGAAATTTAGCCATAAATATCAAGGAACGTGTACCAGCTGTGTGCCACCCATGGTGCCACCACGAGATAAGCAAAGATTATGATAGAGAGACGTGAATACTAGTACATAATAAAGAGAAACATATTTTGGAACGTAGCAACGAAACAGAATTGAACAAACAAGAAAACACACACGATATTACATGGCCATTTAAATATATAAGACGGGTTTTACAAACACGAACTCGGTACCTACACCCATGACCGGTGCCCCTGCCACATTTGTAGAAGCTAATCACTCGTCCAAGAACTATTGATGAATAAGACAGAGAAATACAGAACATAAGCTTAGATAGGAATTGCGGGGTACGCCTCCGCGTACAAGAAATAGTTCCCTGAAGATTTGGCAGTATATTGTAAAAAATTGTGACATCCAGTCCATCAATATTTCAATCAAGCAGAGACATAGAGTGGAATTCCAGCTAACGTGAACACTAATTTGTTGTTAAGTGTTTTCAATCAGTCACGATGATGATTGTGTAGAATGAAACTATTTGTCTTCAGTATATTGGCAGTTGAAATAGCTTTCTGAGTTTGGGATTTTAATTCTAATTTCGGTTAGATGAACGACTAGAGACCAGGGCCATTTTTTGGTGGGTTTTCAAGGGGGAGGGGTAAATCTTCGACCTGTGCCCCTGGAGGTATAGTTGTTTTTATAATTATTGTTTTTGACGTGACGTCTAATAAATCGATGAACGCCGGCTGCACGCACGAAAAAGTGTCCCGTTACACACATTGTTCCGTTACGCTGTGTCCCGTCACGCTCATTGTTCCGTTACGCTGTGTCCCGTTACGCTCATTGTTCCGTTACGCTGTGTTCCGTTACGCTGTCGGCGAGTGCAGTAATAATAGGTTATTTTACAATTGACTAAAAAATTATGGTGATTCATATAATTGATGATGGATATTTGATTACAGTTTATTTATATGAAAACTTGTTCATAATTATATTTAAACTTTATAGCTAAACTCCAGTTTTTAAAATTAATTACAAGTCATCTACACGTGAACTGTTTCGTCGACTGTTTATAAAATGAAGTTAAAAGTTCGGCAATACAGGTTAATTATTCTTGCATTTTAAAAATCTGATTACTAGTATAATTTCAAGTATTTATTCTTTTATTATTAAAATAAAAATGATTCAATTTTATTCATAAAAGTATGCAATCATTTCATCAATGTTTTGTTATGACGTCACGTTAAACTATCGTCCGTAAACCGACTTTACAGACAACAATTTTTTAAATGTATAGGTTTATTGCTTGAACAAGTTATGCAACACACGAAGTTCACAGTCACAGCTGTGCCGTGTTTCTCTGGACGGCCCTGACGGCTGCTCGGATGCGCTACTCGCCGTCCAGCCACGTTCTCGTGCTTCTCGGCCGATGCCAAGGCCGGCTGCTCTCCATCGCTCGGGCCGCACGGCGCACGATCGCTACCGCCCCAGGTTCCTCCAGACAGCTGTGCACTTCTCCGCGGGTAGCTCGTGCGACAGCTGCGAGACAGCTGCGGCTGCTGAACACTCGCCGAGGACACAGCCATCTGCTTAGCTGTTCATATCGGGAATCCTTCTTTTCACAAACGAGAGAGCCAAACGCCCGATCATGCATTTTCGGTTTTTTTTTTTGTTCATTGTAAATAAATATGGCGGTGTTGATAAAAGGATACTAATGGTCAATTATTTTAGGTTTGCCACATTATAAATACTTTAAAACATTGTGAGCGGTTGATTTGGTTAGGATAGCTACATAAAAGATACGTAAAAAAAGCATGAACTTCGGGGAACTTCGGGTTTTGGCTCTCTCGTCTGTGAAAAGAAGGCTTCCCGTTCATATCATACACGCTGTGGTAACACCACCCAACATAAGTATTCTGTAAATTCCTTTCTTAGTACATATTGGATACATAACTAAACACCACAGCAATTAGCATTTTCTGTTTTGATATTTACAGTTTCCATGGAAACGTTTTCGTCTTATTGGCTGTATTTTAAATTATGTTATATGTTATGTTGCAATGAAAGTACACTGAATTAAGCAGCGATATTTGGCATAAATTATTTTAACGGTGGTTTCAATGAGACCCGTTTGTAGTTTACGATTATATTATTTTTCTTTGAGTTCGGGAAAGCTTTTACTATTAAAATTTTCTAACTTTATTTTAAAACAATAAATTTAATCGCATTGATTTGTGTTAACGGAGGGAAGAAAATACATAATAAGTGTGCATATAATTTAAGAGTAATAGTTTATGATTTACGAAACTACTTGCTGATTACTCCGAACTTGGCCTAGACACTGTAGCACTGTGCGTGTGGCCGAGAGCGCATAGGCGCTGTGTTGTCTTGCCCCTCCACGCCTGCCTGATGCCTACTGAGCCCACGTGCGTGGCCAACGAAATGATCTGTTTTAACATAGGACTATATTTAAAATTCTCTTTCCTTTTTTAAACAAATTCATAGATGACAATAATAGTTTATTTTTACACGTAATCCGAAGAAGCAAGGGAAAAAAATAAGACCTTAGTTGTATATGAATGTATTAACGGACCCTAGCTTCATGCTGTGGATTGTGACTTCACGGCGGCCATTTTGGATGTCCTTAACCATTACCGTCAAAATGTGCCACAATTTTGCTAAAAATGACCCAAAATTTTCCCCAAATCCGCCCAAATCCGCCGAAATTTCCAGTTTTTAGAGAGAAATAATCTCAAAAAATTTAAAAATAAAAAATTTCTCTATTTCAAGGGGAAAATTTCTTTGAAGGAATATTTACCGTTTTATTCCTTGAAAATTCAAAAATTCGGAATTTAAAAAAACCTCAAAAGACTTTTACCTTAGAAAGAACCAAAATTCCTCAAAGAGGCTTAAACTCCCCAACGAAAGCCGCCCTTAAGCCTCTAGCAGCCATCTTGTATGACCTTGATCATAAAATTCTAATTCCTTAATTTTTTATCAATTATATTCCGAAAAAAAATTTAAAAAATATAAAAAGAATTGTTTTCATCAAATGTTTAATTACTTAATCGATTACAGTCCTCGGTTAAATTCCCGGTAAGAGTAAAGAAGTAATTTATTAATAATATGTTTAAAAAGTTTGAGTAAAAATTTAAAAAATAATAAAAAATAATACAAATAGCAGACCCGCCATATTAAATTATGATGTAACCGCTAAAATTATCGTTAAGACAGTCATCTTAAAAATCATAAATGTTTATGATTTAAAATCGGGAATTTTTTTTAAAAATCATGAAAAAAAAATATTTTATAAAATAATATTTCAAAAACACCATTGCAAATTTTGTTACGGTTGCCATCTTGAATTCTAGGAAACGTTACACGTTTCGTTATGCCCACCATCTTGGACGTGTATGATATCGTTGCAGTTTAGTTAAGGCCACCATCTTGGATTCTAGATCGTTGCACTTTTCGTTACGACCACCATCTTGAAAATCCGTAATTATTATTAGAAAGATTTGGATACTTTTTTTTTTAATTTATAAAAAATATTACACTTAAACACTCCGCCATCTTTTATTATGACGTCACGGCGCCATCCTGAAAATCCGTAATTATTTAGCTATAAAATCGGGAAAAGAATAAAAAATTATAAAAAATAATTAATCAAATTTCAATAAATAATTATTTTGAAAATGTACTCTCATCCTTGGTTCAAGCCCTGCGAAGGTAAAAAGGCGACGGATCCGTCCTCCACTTAAGCCAGACTGACATCCCACAACTAACGCCAGTATGTCATCATGTCAGCCATCTTGTTTCGTCTGCTGGAGGCCACCATCTTGTTTCTGTCTGCTAGAGTGCGTTACAGCCATATTAGTATAATTTTTATTCACTAGAGTGCAGTAATCATTTATTATTACTGTGGCACCCGCAATCTTGACATTTGGACACCATCTTGGAAATCCGTAATTATTTAGATAGAATTCAGGAAAAATTCCATAATTCATCACAAAAATCTGCAACTAATTTAGGTACTGATTAATTCGATCGATTCCTGCCCTATGTTCGGTGAAAAAAATAATTTTCATGTAAAAAAAATAATTTCAATAAAAATGGTGGAAAAACTTAAAAGAAGCTTAAATTACTCATATACCAGCCTCCAGTAAGAATATGATAACAAATTGACCGTCATATTGAGTTTTAAAAATAATTAACATAGAAAATCGGGAACAATTTATAAACTCATCGAAATATCACTCATTAATATGATGATTGATTCGATCGATATCTGCCCGTGGTTAGATACTTGTTCAATGCAAAAAAAAATATTTTAGACAAAAAATTATTATGTTTAAAAAAATGTTAAAAATCCTAAAAGCAGCTTAATTTTTTTATATGCCAGCTTCGTATGAGCCGATACGACCGTTATCATGGAAATTCGTATTTATTGACCATCGAATAAATCTCTTATTTAAATAATGGTTGACGCAATATATTTCAGTCTTTGGTTTGATTGTCGGTCAGTTATAAGGATAACTAAAGCATAAAATATTTTTTTTTAAATTCGATTACCCGTTAATTTTCGTGGAGTTTATTAATTTCACCCTACGAAAAAAACACTAGACAATATAAGTACCAATCCGACGAATTGAATATGTCACGCTGCCTAACATGGGAGTCTATTTTTTTAGATGCATTAAATACATGCGAACCAGTTCATCTACAATGCTAGACGTAAAGGTTAAGTGTCTTCAGACCACGAGACGTAAGACGCATAGACCAGACATTTCCGAACCGCAAGACCTTCTTCGTCGATAGCTAATATAACATATTTCAAGCAGTCAAGACAAAGTCTTCGAACTGTCAGACCTAAAATATCGATTAAATCAATTATACGCATTTACACAAACGGAACATTTTTTTACGCTTACTAAAGGACCAAGGATCTCTGAAAAATGTTTTATCAAGACCAAGAGTCATTGGCACCAATAGTCTTTTGCTACAACAGTCTTATTGCTCCAACAGTCTTTGACAACAAAAAGTCTTGTGCGAAAACGTCTACAAGTCTACGAGGCTATAAGGCTACAATTCTACGAGACTACGAGACTATTTGGCTCTAACTGTCGTTGGCTCCATTAAACTGCGAGAGTTAATATCTCATGCAAAATAACTTGTTGTAAGTAGTACCGAGTCTTGCCAAACAGATAATGCCACGTTTTATGTTGAGGTAAAAATTATAAATTAATTTTAATTGAAATGCGGGATGCTCACTAACGATCTCAAAAGAAGGAAAGCTTAGTTAGACATCAAGGAGAAGAAAGTTCGTCTTGCATGATAGATACTGCTTCTCAGCTGTCTCAAGGTATATTATTTGACTGAGTAATAAAATGATTTTTGTTTGAATACCACTTGATAAAAAATATTTTTTGTGATAATTTGGTAGCAGAAATTCACAAATTAAAATTAACTCCAAATAAATTGAGTGACTCATTAAGTAAAAGATTTTTTCTTGCAGAAATTGATTTCTCAGAATTAACCAGATGCATTCGTAAAATATCAACAGAAGTCTCGTCAGGAATAATAAGAAGCACTCGAAGAATACCATCAAAATATTGGCAAAAATAATCAGAAGCACATGGCCAAAATCAACGAGACAGATAGGGATATCATTTTATCCTCAAACAATACCAAAGATTCGTTAATGATTAGGTCATTGTGAGTGCCATCCAGCCTATATCTTCTGATAAAGCATCCTTGTATTTACCCCACAGCTGGAAGGGGTTGGATAGTCCGCAAGTGCTCACTAAAATTGCGAAGAGGTCCCTAACTTTTGTCGATGAGCGACAAAGGACAGCTTCCGCCATAATCACATCCCAGTGGTTGTCGTTTTCTAAAAGCCCACGGGCCTCACATGCTTCCCTGACCATCTACGGTTTTAACAGTCTGGAAACTTGATGGGCCCCGAACCTCATTAAGTAACATTCACAAGCAATAACATTCAAACCCAATGTGTCTCCTGCCTTCACGCCTCACCAGTTTTCAACCGGTGTTCCCTGTAAACGATGCTTCCATTCCTTTCTAGATGCATTCCATGTATAGTATCATGGTTTTTCAGAATAGAGCAGGGTTTTTGCAAAGTGGTCATTTTCACACAGTTGGAAGAATGCAGTGTGTGTTCTTTTCGGAAACGTAGCTACTCTGTCTCGGAAATTCTGCTCAGTGAAGTACACTCGCTCGCCATTGAGTAAGTGGACTGCCAGGTGGATGGCAGAAGTGTGTCTCTCGTACAGCGGTATGCCCAAGATAATACCCGCTGCTTCGTTGTTGCAGACGTATCTACCTGCTCTAAACGTTTGCACTTCATCTCTGGCTTTAATACCGGCGTTGTCTTGTTGGACACTGAAAATCGCTTGGTCATTTTCTTTGCAAATATATTTTCAAATGTATTTAATAGCTCTAACAGAACTGCAGAATTCAAAATTTAAATTTGCGTTAAATATTATAGAAAATAGGGGTGAATAAGGCTAAATTCGCCTGTTGTCCATTTCAACTTCTACGGGGCCACCACTACTTCTAATTTTAGTAGTCCTAGCACCCTGCTCGGGGGCTCTCTGCCTGTATTGGGGATATCCATTGTTAACTGTCAGCGTATCTTTCAATAGTGCCCGGGGATACTTTTTCATGCACTTTCCGTCCTTCATTCAAGGATACGATTGGTTTTGTATGCTGCAGGGTCCGTAAATCATGTTTTTCACAATTATTTCATGCAACATTTTGCCCGTATTCGTGTCAGGGATCTCGGCACCTATAATGTCATCAATTTGGTTAGGACGTATTTTTTTCTTTTAGCCAAAGCAATAAATGTACTTGGGGCAATCCACGTTTCTGCCACTAAATCGAGTGCAAAAAGCATTGAACCTCCCCAAATATTTTGGTCTTTAGTAAGTAGAGTGACTAATATTTGTACCTTTATTTTGAACATTCTAGCTATCAGATCGTGTACGTAGTTCGCTTTCTGATCAGGCATGAGCTTTTCAGTTATTTCTGTCCAGGCAGGGTTGCACGTGAACGTAATGAACAGGTCTGGTCGCCCGTAGTTGCGAATGTACGGAAATGCATCCTGTGTGTACTCGTGGAGGTACCTTGGGCTTTGTACAAATGATGAGGGAAGGATTACCATTTGCCCTAAATTCTTGGGGTTGACATTACCATCAATTCTTATGGTATCCTTTAAATGTATCTAGCTCTCTGCTCGCAGCCTGGTCTGATTAAGCACTATGTATTTCAAGCACTCACACTCTATTTTAACATACCTGTCCACCAGAAATTGAAGCAAAAGTTGCCTACACCACAGTAGTAAATTAAAATCATTTCTCCTGAACATCATATGGAATCCGTAAAAGTCCATGCAGGATTCCTTTCTAGTAGTATAGGATAGTATGTCCGGGGACTGGCGCCGGCGCATGGAGCCGAGAGCCTAGCCACATATCTGATTATGACGTCACAGCGGCCATCTTGGATGAGTGAAACGGGTCACCGCGTAATGGGACACCGCGTAACGGGACAAATTGTAACGGGACAAGTAGATCACGGCGGCCATTTTGGATCCACCATCTTGGATGTCGTCGTTTTCTCGAACATTCCAGCATTGTGTTATCCGCCATTTTGAAATATGACGCCACCATTACAGTTTCCGTTACGGTCGCCATCTTTAAAATCTTTATTTACTATCCGATTTTAATAAAAAAATTAAAATTTATAAAAAAATTCATTTAATAAAATTTTTAATAAAATATTTAAAAAAACAAGCATTTACGACACGGAGCTCGGAGTCCTCGGTTCGAACCCGGCAAAGGCAAAAATAAATAAAAATGGCCTCACAGTGGCTGCAGGCAGACTGGCCCCGACCACTTTTTGCCATTCATATATATCGTCACCTAGTATGATGTCATGTCTGCCATCTTGTCTTCGATGCTGGAAGCCATCATCATTGTATCGTCGGCATGAGTGCGCTGACGCCATGTTAGTTTAATTCTTATCCGCTAGAGTGCAGTAATCATTTATTGCTGTTACACCCGCCATCTTGAAATTTGGACGCCATCTTGAAAATCCGTAATTATTTAGCTAGAAATTCGGGAAAAGTTCCAAAATTCATTAAATAAATCACTCATTAATTTACATATTGATTCGATCCGCTCCTGTCCTCGGTTCGATACCCGATCGATGCAATAATGTTTAATTTTATGTAAAAAAATAATAATTTCAATAAACAATGTTCAACATTCTTAAAGAGACTTTAAATCATCTACTACACCATCCTATCAGACATCAAGACCAACATATTGGAAATTCATAATTTTAATGCTAGAGATTCGGGAAAAAGTTCAAAATTCATTAAATAAATTTGTAATCTATATACTGATTGATTAGATCGACTAAGGTCCTTGGTTCGATCCCTGGCCGATACAAAACAACTTTAATATTTTAAAAAAGTACCACTAAAGTGACAGGTCTGAGATAATAAAAACACTGCAAACTCTCTTAAAACTTTTATTACATACATACTACACTACTACAAGTACAAAAAACACAGACAAATTACTAAAGTCTTGTGGATTCCTTGATTCAAACAGTCTTCTTACTATACGGACCAAGTCTTTTACATGTTCGTAAATGTCTATTCAGTTTATCAGGTCGACATATTGGTACACCACAATTTTCACACAAAGACGAATTATCGACTTCCTTAAAAGGACAGTGATATATTTCGTGTCGTTGTGCACTTTGAATATTTGCCAATGTTTTGTTACAAAATATCAGCTTGATTCCGATGAATGTACAGCCAGTCTATCACAATTCCTGAGGTGCCGTTTTAATCTTCCATGTTGTACAAACTTGCTTAAACACCTGTTGCACTGATATTTAATGCGTTCAGAGATATTACTACAATTGTGTATTACATAATCCCGTAATTTCAAGTTTTTGATCTTCTCACAGTACGTGCAGTCGGGTGATGGAACACCGCTGGATGCTCCTTCCTTCATCAATGACACTGGAACTGTTGACAACCATTGTAACACTGCTGACATGTTAACTTCTGAAGCCGTTGAGGTCTGCTCTGCAGAAGATGTTGCACGCGTCGAAATCTCCTGCTGTGCTGAGAGAGCAGGTGTAGCTGTAGACATCGTTGTCATCGTGCTCTGCACTGATGATGGTAGACGTTCGATCCAGGTTGGTGTAGATAGTGGTAAAGATGCCATCGAGTTCTCAAGAATAGCTAGATACCGGTATATTATGTTATACAAGTCTAACTATCCGATCCGTTCATCACCGCAGTCAGAGACGGACTGAAGTTCATATCACTAGGGTCTCACATATATAGGATCATCAGCTGGTACAACACATGAGTCAAAACAATAACCATGTTCATTATACTAGCACTTAACTTTCTCGGAGCATTTTTTATAATGATGATGTAAGCTATCGAGACGTGAAATTAGTTTATTACATTTTATACACTGAAACATTATTCTTTGAGCATTATTCTGACAGCTGCTTCTTTCATGTCTGCGCGCAATTGTAGGTTTAGTAAAAGATGCGCCACAATATTTGCATTGATGCGCTGTACGCTCTTCATTAATTGAAGTCTGGAATGCAGATGATGAAACTTCAGCTGATGATGGAACAGCACGTATCGTTGTCTTCTCTGCAGTCGGTATCGGGATCTCCACCACAGCCATTGAGCTCTCCGCTGCTGTGGTCTCCTCTGCAAATGGTATCGGGATCTCCGACTCCATCATCGTTGCTGCCATCGAGGTCCCCGCTGCTAACGGTAAACAGTCTATTCCGGTCGACATAACTAAATCTCACGAAACTTACTGGAGAGAGCACGTCCGTACTGCACCGCGGCCAGAGGTGAACTGCGGGTCCAGTCGTCTGAACCTCGCTTATATACCCGTGGTCTACTGGTATACTACATGAGTCAAAATATTGTCTGTATTTAAAATGATTTATTTTCCTATTAGGTATCTAAAAATTGTAGAAATAAAAAACACACGAGTTCAAGTTTTACACATTTATTTATAAAAAGAACACAAATACATATTAAGTTAAGGAATCAAGCATTTTCACAAGCAAAGTCTTTAATGCCGCACGAACTGACTCGTCGACTCAGGTTCCAACTGGTTCGTTGACTCCGGTTCCAACTGGGTCGCCGGTCACGGGATCAGGAACACAGGTTTCCAGCAGGTCATCTTCTGCGACGTTGACAACTCCGACAAGACATGGTCGATGACGTCTGTGACCACGTCTACGCCTGGGCTTTGGCTCAGTGCTAGTTGGGACAGATTCACTGCCTGAACTTCGACGACGAGACGCACACCGTTTGAACGTCTGCGTAGAAGCATCACAGGTCGCAACAGGTTGCAACACGTCCATGTTTGGTGTTGCACGTGCAGACGAGGCGACTACCTCAGCGATGCTAGTAGGAAGGATTGTGTGTGGTCTCATGTGATAGACGGCACAGTTTCCAGGTTCGCAACAATCTACCAGCTGCTGAATCGGTTCGTAGGACACAGGAAAGTGCGCAAACCGCCAATGCTGAGCGCCTCCATCACAGGTTTCTGTATATGTACGTAGATACCCGGAATCCCAGTAGCTGTACTCGACACTGATGAAGCTAGGTCTTGCGCTCACGTACACGTTAGCAGGATGAAACGTAAACATCTTCTTGCAGGTCGAACGACATCTGAAGGCACGTACGTATGTACGCCATTTATATATGCAGGCTCCTACTAACACTGTGTGTGCCATTTCTGCATTAACTGCGAGTTTGTACAGGCACAGACACGTTCAAACTTGTCACGTGGCTGCACGTCGTATATTGCACTAAGCTTGCGCAGGGAAGGACAGCCGTAGTCGGTCTGTAGGTCTACAATTACAACTGACGCATCACACAACTTGCTCAGCCATTTCTTCTGTTCAGGTCCGGCAACGTAGATTATTTCGTTTTGAACTAGTAAATCTTCAATAGTGTTTTTCACTTGGTGGTATGGAATTTTTCCTTCGTCCCACTCTAGTCCGTGATAATATTTACATAGCCATTCATTCGACCGTTTACTTTTTTCGTCTAGTAGTTTCCACGGATACGGAGGTCGGAAAGTGCGTGTTCGAGTCTTGTCTCCGGAGGTGACGCTAATTTCCTTGAGCACGAACCCATTTTGACTCTGGAAACCTTGCAGGTTGCAGTACATCTTGTCGCTAACAATGCTCGGTCGTAACTAAATTATTATCGAAAACGAAACACTATTTATGTCAGAATTTTCACAAGTTTGTCTCGACAATTGTACGAAGCAAGCCGATCGTGAATTATCAGACAAAAAGCATAGGTGTTTGGCGGAATATTTCCACTGGTCGTTATCTCGATCCTACAGTCGATGATGTTTGAATTTATTCGATCATCCTGTTTGGAAACGTCAAACACCATTAACGGAGCCTTGTTCTTGAAACTTTCGGGACTCAGTATCGGTGACTGTCTCCGCGCATAGTAAGCTTGCTGAAACTTGGCATACATTTGATATGCGAGAAAAAATCTTCCACTTTAAAAGTCCATGTTCATGTCAACGTACGGATAACTTTCGCTGTTTAAAAATATTTTTACATTACGTATTTGACAGTTATCGAATACGGAGCGACTCACTCCTGCATTGAGCTGTCTTCCGGTCTGAACAGACCGACGATTATGTATCTTGGTTTTTCCGTAGCGAAGCTGGACTTTACTATCCAATTAATACGCTGACTATGAGGCAAGCCAGGATAAGTTTCCAGGCTCCAGGATCGGAATGGCACATCGAAGTTCTTGCCATTTTCTATGTTCTTCAACATCTTGACTCGATCAACGGTGCTCACTTGGTTGTGGGGCAGCATCCACTCGATAGACTGTAGTGTTAGCGAGACATCTTGAGGGTTTTCTGCAGCGGTGACAATTGCATTAATGTGCGTGTTGGCTAGAAGCAGTACGGGCTCTTGTTTCGAATTAATGATTATATGCTTGTAGTCCTCAGCGAATCCAAGAAGCATGGACAGAGGAACACAAACTTCGAACTTCCCTTCGGCATAAACCGGAAGCTTATATTCATCCTCGAGAGCCCAACCGACCATCTTTGCAGCAGACAGTTCATTTGGCGTGAGCGAAAGGTAATTTTTCATAGCAGATGTTATGCCTACATCTCTCGTCTGGTCTACTTCGACACCATTGAGTTCATATGTAATGCGCTCGATTAGGTGAAGAATACCATTGCAGGATATTGATGTCGTTGTCGGGTGCATACCATCCGCTTTTGTCAGCGTACCTCTTATACGTAGAAATGACTGCGAAGGTAAAGTACAAATATCTTGGTGCTGTACTGCAATGCGTACTTCCGATGTTAGTGCGTACGGTCCGAGCAGGAAAGGCTGGTACTCGTGCAATTCCATTTTCGTAATGCTGTCTTCAAAAATGACCGGATCTTCCACGTTGAGGATTTCGTCTTCCATATTTATTCGGCACTTGTCCAATACTGAGAAGATACTTTATGTTGTCAGGTGTTAATGCACCGATGTCTGGTAGAGAACTGTTCTTATTAACGCCAATACGATTTCTTTTATAACTGTTCGGTGTTACGAACTTTATGCTCATCGCTTCAAGTGCAGACGTAATGTCATTTCTTCGTCTTGAAAATTCACCAATCGTTCTCGCTGGTCAACGATTCTGACGACGACTTCGTGTGCGCACTTCACGACGACTGGAACGTAAATGATAATTTGCGTTACTTCTACCAGTTTATATCCTGGCGGGACCATCGGCGAAAACTCGTGCAGCATGTTGCTTAGTCTTCCGTTGAGATACGTTCCACTTGCCAAATTACAGTTTATTCTTATGACATTCACAGGCAAAATGTTTACTGCGCGCGTAGATTCGTACGTTCTTCCTGTATCATACACCTTTGATTCGAATCCAAGCATCGTACCTATGGTCCCAGGTTTCGTAAATTCGACATTTTCACTGCATGTTAGAAAGCTTTTTTAAGTGTTTGGATTTCCACGCAGTTGAAAGTCTACATCCTGTGGTAACATATCCCTGATGTACTTTGCAATGTCGTCAATTTCGTAAGAGCCAGCAGGTAACTGTATTTCATGAGCGGTCCCATCGCTTTTCAGGAAGCAGATCTTGCAGTTTTCCTCGTCGATATTAGGTATGGCATTATACCTTTGAAAATCTACGAGTCCGATACACCATTCTCCGTCTAAATCCAGAGGCGGGAAATGAACCGCCCGCAGCTCAGATGCGTGACCTGACAATGTAAGTGTTATCGACATGACTAATAAATTATCATCACTGCACAACCTTTAAGTAGAAATTTTTATTTGTCAGCTAATTTTTGTTTGTTAAAAAGCGAAGACACAAGTGTCCGCAGTTTGTTTGATTAGGCCTCTGTTCCGTTTCGTAATTGTAAAACAACGTAGTGGACCGGCCCAGGTACCGCCTAAGTTCAGGCGGAGGCCGTAAATTTCCAAAACTATCGTAGTACTCGGCCATTTTTCCAGACTTTACATAGGCCACCCAGTGCGTGCCGCGACCCGCCGACGTGTCTAAATTAATGATGGCACGTTCGTGCTTTTTTGGCTTGCTGGGCAAAGTGTCTCGCATAAACACGCCGCGGAAATTTGGTATTTTCAGTTTTCGAGCGTACTTTATTAAATCTACGTTGGTGAGCGATCGTTTCGGAAAAGAACTTAGGATTTTTTCATTCGTTTCTTTCTCATGCCACGACCTGTCTTGTGAGGCCGTAAGTACAGTCCTGCGCCGTTTTTTTTACCCATGGCAATGGCTTCCATGCTGGCATTGTGTCGCTGTGCTTCTTTTAACTGCTTGCGTTCATTCTTCGAAGTGTTGACTGCCCGCACTATACCGCTCGTTGCACCGATGAGGCCGCCGAGAGCACCCAATGCAGGCAAAAGCAAAGGAAGAAATCCTCCTATAATCTTCTTGTCGAGAGTCTGTAATTTTTGCTTGGCTTTTTGCACGCCTGCACCAGTCTTGCGTTTGGTCTTGCGTGAGTTAGTTTTTGACTTGATGGAGCCGGCTCGACGAGCACCCAGTCCTAATTTCGTCTTTGCCTTCATGATTTTGGAAACGCCCCACGCTGCGATTTTCTCTCCTAGTCCCGCGTTCGACGATTTACTTATATCTTCGGCTTCCTGTGCCAATATCTCGTCGGCCCGGTATCTGGATTCCAGATCCTTGCTTAATGAATATGCGATATCGTGCTGCTTATACTTTTCGTCGAGAGAATTAATGCCCACGTCACCGCGAGCTAATCTTTTCGCTAGTTTAGTGTCGGGGCCGCAGAATCTGTAGCCGGGAATGTGTAGCTCGAATGGCAGATTGTTTATCAGCGAGTTCGCGAGTCCTGCACCGATGTGTTTTTTGTTCTTACCTCTTCGAGTCATTACGCACAACTGACCAGATAGCATAAATGTGTTTGATTTTATACAATTACTTTAGTACAATGCAGGTCGTCAAGCATGATGTGTGTTTGCCCGTACGGATTACGCAAGACGATGTATTTAGTGCGCGTGAATCACGACATGGCTTACTGTTGCCTTCTGCCGTACGTTGCATAATGGCGGGTCCGTCCAACTGCGGCATATCGTGCGTTCTGCTGAGTTTACTGGAGGAACCAAACGGTCTTCGGTTCGAGAACGTTTACTTGTATTCCAAGTCGTTGCAACAGCCAAAGTACCAGCGCCTAGCAACTGTTCTACGCTCGGTGGATGGTCTGGAGTATTTTCCGTTTAGCGATAATACCGATGTTGTACCTCCAAGCGAAGCAAAAGCCAATTCCGTGTTTGTTTTCGACAATGTAATGTGCGAGAAACAAGGCATAATACAGGAGTACTTTTCCATGGGCAGACACGCCAAGGTAGACTGCGTTTACCTGTGTCAGACGTACAGTCGTATTCCAAAACATCTCCTACGAGACAACGCGAATGTCATAGTTTTGTTTCGCATGGACGAACTTAATTTACGCCACGCTTATGATGATCACGTAAACACCGACATGACATTCCAGGAATTCAAAGACTTGTGCTCCTTGTGTTGGAAAGAAGAACACGGATTCCTAGTTATAGTCAAAGACTGGCCGCTATATAAGGGCAGGTACAGACGAGGTTTCGATCAGTTTATCGTCAAACATGAGTCATAGCATTTCCAAATTTGGACGCAGCAGTCGAGACTTACGTACTGCTCTCAAGTCTCATGTCGACGTTATCCGCAAATACATTTCGCTACTGGCTCAAAAAATAGAAAGTGTGAAAAAGGAATTACTAGAGTATCTCGTTGCCATCGACCAGCGTGTGGAAGCCTCGGATTCTCGCATTCGCGAACATGATCGAAGTATCGAATGCACAAAGACGTGACGATTTGAGGACTATTCAAAGTAGTCTGAAAGCATCACTATCTCACTTGTCAAGAAATTCAGATTTAGCCAAACACAAGAAAGAAGTTTCTGCGAACGAATAAAAAAGTATAAAAGGAGGTCTTGTAATAAGTTTTCAGCCAGTACAATGTCGGACCTGGCCAGTGACATTCATCGCGCTATACAGTCTGTTCGTGAAAAATATTTACTTGCTAGACGAACCAGACTTGCATGTGAGATGGCAAATGAGGAGATATTTAAACCAATCACTAGTCGCCTCGACGAACTTAAAAACAAGGAAGAACCAGCCATCATTGTGAAGACAGAAGTTGAAGATGAAATTCCGACTGTAAAGAAGAGAAAGTATGAACCAGATCGAGAAGAAGACGACTTAACAAGTACAGAGTCCATGCACAAGAAGAAAATACCGAAAAAGGGACATCAAGTTAATGCAATGGTCCGACCATACCTGATATCGTTTACGAGCCGGAATAATGACACGACCTACGGAGTGTACAGAAAACATAATAAGTGGTTCCTCGGTGCTAAAGAAATAGACTTTCTACCAGGAAATATCGTGCGCGTAGCAGAGTTCAAAACGCGCGGGACTCCGGGTCTGTACGAATTGCTGTTTCGCAGGGAGCCTAAAGGATATTCACACAAAGACTTACAAGAGTACAAAAAACTGCTAGAGCTAACCAATGCACATTTTCGCGATAACGATCCAGATAGTGGCGTATATAAAGACGAGGATCTTGTAAAAATCGACATTCTCGCTAATCTCTTCAGTGAACTAACGATACATGGTGAAGGTTTAAAAAGGCTAGAAAGTGATCAGGTATTTGACTATGTATATTGGGACGACCCCAATGAATTAGTTGATCGTCTTAGAATTTTACATGCTTCGCTTAGTGTAGGAAACTTTTTGCACATCAACGAAATAGTCTCCATACTTGAAGAACTGAGGGAAGCCGGCTACATACAATGAGTCGAACCGGAATCACTCGCGAACTTCATGCTCCTGCTAGACGGAAATACCTTCATTGCAAAGTCGTAGTTCGTGGAATTGATGATTTATTCCAGGCGGACCTTGTTGAGATGATACCGTATTCCCGATTGAATAAAGGTTTCAAGTACATGTTGACAGTCATCGATGTTTATAGCAAGTTCGCTTGGGCGAGACCTGTAAAATCAAAGACTGTAACTGACGTATCCAAGGCCATGAACAATATTTTGCGTGATGGACGTGTACCGTCGCACCTGCAAACGGACCTCGGGAAAGAATTCTACAATGCAACCTTCAAGGCTTTGATGAAGAAGTATGGCATCAAACACTACTCTACATTTAGTAACGTCTAAGCCTCCGTTGTCGAAAGGTTTAACAGAACTTTGCGTTCCAAGATGTGGCGGTAGTTCACGGCTAACGGAAATTACAAGTGGCTTGACATCTTGCCGAAACTAATAAGCGAGTATAATTCCACGGTTCATTCTACCACGAAAATGAAGCCAAAGGACGTAACGGACAATCGCCTGCTTCAAACAGTGTTTTCCAACACGAAGAAGAAAGATCCACGAAAGCGTAAAGCTAACGTCGGTGCCATTGTGCGAATCTCCAAGCAGAAAGGTATCTTCGAGAAATGTTTCACTGCGAACTGGAGTCCCGAACTTTTCCGTGTGACACATGTTCGTGAATCAGAGCCTAGGACCTACTACCTCGAAGATTTGGACCACAAACCTATCCATGGCGGCTTCTATACCGAAAGATTCAGCCTACATTGTATCCCGATACGTACTTGGTGGAGAAGATTATAAAACGAAGAAAAGGGCGGTCCTACGTCAAGTGGTGGGGCTTTTCACCTCGCTTTAATTCGTGGGTGGCTGATGCGGAAATCGAGGAATCCACAAAACTTTAGTAATTTGACTGTGTATTTTTTTTGTACTTGTAGTAGTGTAGTATGTATGTAATAAAATTTTTTAAAAAAGAACTTGCGGTGTTTTTATTTTCTCAAACCTGTCACTTTAGTGGTACTTTTTTAAAATATTAAAGTTGTTTTGTATCGGCCAGGGATCGAACCAAGGACCTTAGTCGATCTAATTAATCAGTATATAGATTACAAATTTATTTAATGAATTTTGAACTTTTTCCCGAATCTCTAGCATTAAAATTATGAATTTCCAATATTTTGGTCTTGATGTATGATAGGATGGTGTAGTAGATGATTTAAAGTCTCTTTAAGAATGTTGAACATGGTTTATTGAAATTATTATTTTTTTACATAAAATTAAACATTATTGCATCGATCGGGTATCGAACCGAGGACAGGAGCGGATCGAATCAATGTGTAAATTAATGAGTGATTTATTTAATGAATTTTGGAACTTTTCCCGAATTTCTAGCTAAATAATTACGGATTTTCAAGATGGCGTCCAAATTTCAAGATGGCGGGTGTAACAGCAATAAATGATTACTGCACTCTAGCGGATAAGAATTAAACTAACATGGCGTCAGCGCACTCATGCCGACGATACAATGATGATGGCTTCCAGCATCGAAGACAAGATGGCAGACATGACATCATACTAGGTGACGATATATATGAATGGCAAAAAGTGGTCGGGGCCAGTCTGCCTGCAGCCACTGTGAGGCCATTTTTATTTATTTTTGCCTTTGCCGGGTTCGAACCGAGGACTCCGAGCTCCGTGTCGTAAATGCTTGTTTTTTTAAATATTTTATTAAAAATTTTATTAAATGAATTTTTTTATAAATTTTAAATTTTTTTTATTAAAATCGGATAATAAATAAAGATTTTAAAGATGGCGACCGTAACGTAAACTGTAACGGTGGTGTCATATTTCAAAATGGCGGATAACACAATTCCGGAATGTTCGAGAAAACAAAATGACGTCATCCAAGATGGCGGATCCTAAATGGCCGCCGTGATCTACTTGTCCCGTTACAATGTGTCCCGTTACGTGGTGTCCCGTTACGCGGTGTCCCGTTACACTCTTCCAAGATGGCCGCCGTGATGTCAGAATCAGTTATGTGGCTTGGCTCTCGGCTCCACGCGCCGGCGCCAGTCCCCGGACATACTATCCTATACTACTCTTTCTGTATCGTATTTGATGGCTAGTTGCTGGATTAATTGGTTGTCAAAGGGATACCCCTCCTGTCCTTTCTTAAGGCCGGGCATCAACCAAATTCACTCCGGCCGCGGGATAGGCATTTACATGCAAAACAAATTCCCGCGCGATTTCGACAATTTTTGTGATAACGGCGTCAAACAAAAACCATGTTGTATATTTTGAAGACCTTAACAGCGCTATAGCTTTAAAAGTTTTAATTTTTTATTTCAAGATGGTGATATCATGTGATATAATATTCAAAGTATCATATTTTTCAGGCTATTCATTTAATCGCTTAAACGGCTGTACTGGAACCTTGACTGAGTTGAATTCTTTAAAAAAGTCAGCGGGGCTGATACTCTATCTCTAAAAACAAAGTCACAGGATGATTATTTGTAATGGAAACATTGAGGCCGCGAGGCCCAGCACGTGGTTGTGGTCGAGGGGCGGCAGGGGGAAGAGGATGACGCGCGAGGTGGCGGAGACAGGCTGCCGTGTTGCCAGCTCCTTGGAAGGTCACCCACACCTCGCGACTGTGAGCCAGGGAGACGAACACGGGCTAGTCATCTGTCACGCCTCGCGCGCGAGGTACTGACAGTTCTGACAGTTCTGCATTTACAACTTCACTGGTTAGTGTTTAACTCTTTACAGGACAGAAAATAAAAACAAAAACTGATAGCATGATGGTCATTTATTAAAAACAGTATAAATTGTGCTCGCGCAGTTCGTCTTCACAAATTAAATTTGTTCATTATTTTAAATAGCTTTTTCTGTGGTTGTTTTTTCGTATATAATTTAGGAGGATTTTATGTCACACTGTTATGCACACCGACGCTTCATCAAAACAATCCTGTCTAAACCAAATGTTTATTAAAATTTTTAACTTCACATTTATTGTGACACAGATCTCAAATTCCTATCTGAATATCTACACATACTCCTCCTGAAAATGCAAATGTTTCTGAAGACGCACAAACTATTACATTATGAAGGTTTGCTTCAAACTTTGATATTATTGGTAGACCTGAGTAGATAAAAAAAAATATAGCGACTCACATTCTGTCAATTAGAACTTTTTGTAATAATTTTTTTTATGGCGTTCAGGCCCGTGGTTAGTTGCGCCCTCGGCTACCTTGCATGAGGGGAAGGGATGGGGAAAGGTGTTTGGCGCCAGCGTCTCACCGAGGTCACTCATTCTCTCTTTTTTAGAATTAATGTGACGCTCGACTACGTGTGACTTATTCAACGAAATTTATCAAGTCTTGTTACGCAGTGTGCGATTATCGGCAGCACAAAATGTCTCAAGAAACGGCCACAATTATCAAAGCGAAAGAAATCTACAAAAAAAGAAAATGCTTCTGGCACGTACTGCTAAAAATAAAAAGTATGTAGGGGAGGACGGGGCAAGTTGACGAGCGGGGCAAGATGACGAATGACTTATTTCCACGTCATGGCACTAGATAGCACCACCTAACAGACACTACTAGCGCTCCACACTGGTGGGCACTAAAGAATCGCACAGTGAAGCCGCTGCCACCATTTAGTTGTTTGTTAGATGATGTTCGTACATTTGGTCTGACGTATTGTAATTTTCAAGAACTTCGAAGTAATATCTCATGGACAAACAGGTAAGATATTTGGATATTCAATGCCACACATTATTACCTTAGACTATATACTTTTCTTAACCACTATATATTGTTAACCTTTTATTTTTTTTCCTAGCGAAAAAATTCAATACTAATAACATTGCTGATCGGGGCAAGTTGACTGGGGCAAAATTAAATTAATAAAATTAATAAAAAAGCTATATTTATAAAAAAAAATAATTTTTTTCATTAAAATCGGATAATAAATAATGATTTTCAAGATGGCTGCCATAACGTAAATTGCAACGGTGACGTCATATTACATGATGACATATTCAATGATGACGTCAGAGGCTTATCGGAAGCTGTAGACATAGATGCTTAAGCCTCAATATTGATATTTCTTGCCACTGGTATTTTTAAGGTCTAAAAACGGTAAATTTTCCCTCAAGACGGGAATTTTTTCCCTGAAAAACGGGAAATTTTTAGAAATTTTGAGTCATTTTTGAGGAATGTTGAGTCATTTTGAGGAACTTTTGAGTCCAAGATGGCCGCCGTGACGTCAGAGGTCGGTCGGTCATTGACCTGGCACCGGCACCAGCGCCTGGCGCCTGTGCCCGGACATACATTCCTATACTTCTTTCGCCTCTTTTTACTTTTCCGTCCCTGTTTCAGGTAAAAGGTCTAACATATTTGGTAACCAACCTTGTTTTGTCTAATCTGGTCATTTGTCAGTCTGCATTTGCTTGTAGGTCTTGTCCGCACTGGCCTGTAGATCATAAAAGACAAACTATAAAAATTTCCATGTTCACATATTATATAGTTCGTTAGGAACGATGCATCTGCAAAGTTGTTGACAGCTCGTCAAGCATAACTTTACCGTGGTTGCAGCCAATATATGACTGAAACACTGTTGATTCTTATACTGGAAAGCTTAGGCAGTACTCTGTAATTTTTTTTCAATCAAACTGAAATATTTATGCACACAAAATTACAGATATTTGTAAATCTGTACATTTGCACGAAAGCAAATCGCTGCAAATGTGGGATTGTATTATTGCCCGAGCATTTATTCTTTGGGTTGTCCCAGTACCTGAATTAGTTAAAGTTATTTATAAACTTTTCCCTGTATAGCTTTCCACGACTAAATGCGCACACACAAAAGCACAATAAGCAATTATGAAGTCCAATTGCTAAATATTATTACATTTTCCAAGGGTTAAAAAATGTACTCTTGTACAAAAATTCGAAATATAATATTATATTGAAATATTCGTAAGCGCGACAGTAAATATCCATCTTTGTTTCGAAAAACGCAAATCATAAATTCAAAAATAACCATAACAATGTTTTGTAAAAGTTTACTATATTTTCTCTTGTAATATTACGAAATATTTCTTGGCAATCGATTTCTAAAGGAATTTTGTGTAAATGTCCAAAAACATTTTTTTTTTCTCTGTAAGGAATACTACATTTAATTATAATAAATTATTTTTATACTACTAATTAACAGATTACTTCAGTTTACATGTTTGCAAGCTAAGAACACATATCCATGAACGATACGAAGTACTTGATTTAACTATTGTACTTGCACTTGGCAATTCTTTTATAAACTTAAGTTTTAATACATACTTGTATTAGGTCCTCATTTTTTACATTTCGTTACATTGCCAATGTGTAGCAAGTATATGTATGTATGTACATAGTATTTTATTTCTTACGAAATATTTGTGTCTTGAAATAAATAAATATATTTCAAGAAACGCATCTCGACTACTGTTAAATTTTTTAATAAATGACAAATTGTTTAATAAAATGAAAATAGTCCTGCCCTATAACTCTAATATATATATATATATATAATTATGTTTATATATATATATATTGAAATATGTTTATATATACAAACATAATTCAAACCTTTGGTCACAAGTTTAATATTCGCATACATTATGTGGATAAGTTAAAATATTTTAAATTAAAAAAAAATAGGTTTGTTCATAAAATGAAATGTGTGTGTAGGAAAACCCGCCAGAGTGACGGGGCTTATGTTATGGGACGTGTAAGTGCACGTCATCCTTGAACGTGACATGCAATAGATTTCAGTTTAACTGACCATTGGTTGTAGGATTATAATTTTAAAAAACGTTATCAATGTCGTATTATCAGAATTCATCTCCAAAAAAATCCTGCTCTATATGATGCCCAATGAAGATTCCGGCTGTCCCGGGCTTCTAGTGCTGAAACTCTGCTGGGTGGGTGTGCCTCGTCTAACCGTCCGCCCCTAGCTAGGCACGCGGCTGTTCTCCTCAATGGGACACAGAGCTGGCAACACCGGATGAACACGTGATCCCGCCGGCGCCCCCCTTCCACCCTTCTGCTCACTCGCTGCCACGGTCTTATCTCTGTCTGCGATCTCTCGCTCTCAGCTCCACCCCAGCACTATCTGGTGACCGTGATTCACAACCGCGACCTTGAAGCTTGCCCTTAAATATGAGCGGTTACTTTTCAGCATTTTATTATTGGTGCGTGTCGGCGATTCTGTAGAGTTTGCCGTCGCGTGCTCGTAGAACAATGTCTCGAGCTGTGGTCTGCTCGCTGCCTGCAATCACGGCCGCTATTTCGTTGCTTATTGAGGCGTTGAAGCGCCGCTCGTGTTGTCCGCGCGGCACACGGTCGGAGTGGACTACTACCTTACAGCTTTCATCGGGCATGTTCTCAAGTGCCGGTTTTAATTCCTGACTAAGGCGTTATTGTCGTGCAGAACTCGCATTTCACGGACCGTCTCTCTATCGACCCCTTGAATATGCCTAACCGTCACTCTATTTCGGCTTCCTTGTCACCCATGAAATACACCTGTAAGAACTGTGGTTGCATGTTCGAGGTAGGAAGTAGAGAACCAATAATTCTATGATACACTTGACCTTAAATGGTAAAAGTTGGTGAAAATCCTTACATCGAAATCACTTTGTCAGGACCCAAAAATTTTGTATGGAAACTTGAATTACATTTTCTAATATTAATCAAAAAACGCCGTTATTCCTCTGTCTCGTAAGGAGATAACTGTTTTAAAGTCTCCACACCTTCCTCTATTGAAGAAATGTATACTTTTCCTCCAGAACAAGGCATTCCTGCAGTTTCTGCCTTCTATTTAAGTGCCCTGCAAAATATACACTCTTTATTTATTCTCTCCTTTTTAATAAGTCTGTGACTGGCTTAGTCAAGAGTTCAATGAGTACAATCAAACACTGCTTTATCAAATATGGACCACGTGTTTCTTGCAAACGTCTGCCGTCGCTGTGCCGTCCGCTCAGCAATGGCTCGTCGCTTATTTTCTGCCTCTTCAAAGGATTCATTAGCAAGTTTCGATGCCAAATATTGTTCGTGCCGTAGCCGCCTCAGTTGTGGATGCTCCTGTTTCAGCTTATATGGAAACAACCTGTCGCTTCGCTTGCTTAATTCTTCTAAGCTGTGCTTGAGGGGTTGTCTCTCGACTTCTAGCTACTTTCATTGCCCGAGCTTAATTACTCCTCTGCGGAAGATTAGAGTTGTGTTTTCCGGGCATTGCACTTAAACCTATACGCACACAAAACTATAACTAACGTAACTATTATTTAATTACAAAAGCTCACACCTAACCTAAAAAAGGTTATTTAGAGTATATACCTGAATTAAAATAAAACAGCAAACCAATAAATCAAAATCAAATCCATATTAACACGCTTTTATTGGCTTCATACGTATGTATGTTAGTATGTAACGGAAACTTTGAACATGATTTTGACCCCCTTCAAAACGTCGGATTAACTCGAAATTTGGCATACTTATCAAGGACCAATGACAATTCAATATTTTAAACCGTTAGACCTGTTATCCTTTCTAGGATAATCAGGATTAGCGATTTTTTGTTTTCCTAAACTAGATAGCGCGGCATGCCTGTGTTCGGACTAACTCACGTAGGATTCCCCATAATAGTTAATTTGTTCTCTGTGAGTTGTTTTGTTATTTGATGTTGAATTTTTGTAATGTTTTGCGGAAGGCTATCTAAGTGTGTTTTTGAAAAACATTTGAAAAACTAACAAAACAGGTAAGTGATTGAAATTTGGTGAAATTATAGCAAATATTTTAAGCTATTATTTAGCACATTTTAACGTATTTGTTCTTTCTAATCTAAACCTATATAGCCTTAGCAACACAAAGAATAATTTAAGGTTTTAGGAGGAGATAATTTTGAATGGTTAAGCAATGAATTGTTTCTTAATTTGTGACGATTTTGTAGACACTAATTCTTATTATTTTAATAATTGTACCGAAAATAATGCATGTGAGTTACACTTTGAACATATTTTCACATTAATTTAGGATATCACGAAATAACCAAGGTATCACGTAAATACCTATTGTCATTTTTGTATAGTGTAAACACAAACGTAGAAATGACTAGTAAATCATACTGTCGATATTTTGCAGCCATCTGAGAGACAAGAACAAAACAAATTACTAACAATTTCAATGAAAAAACATTTCTTATAGTTTTAAAGTTATTATTGTTAGGGGCAAAACTTATGGGTTCGCGTCACCGACATGATAGTGATGTAATACCAAAATCATTTTCTTGCGTACATTTGACGTAGAAATTATTTCATATTACATATTATGCTCAGGGATATTAGTACTTAGTCTGCAGTATTACCCTGTTGTGATTCACGTTTCTAGATAAGTAAATAAATAAGTAAAATGTGTTTGGTGATTTATTCATAAGTTGAGATGGCTGGGATGAAGTCAGAGAGAAGTACTAACACTGAAGAATTTGGCATTACATACCTTGGGTACAACCGTGTTGGAGATCAGCGAGTGATATGAATAGGCTGCTTCAGAGGTGAGGCAGTGATCTAACATGGTGTGTTGCTGGTTGAGTGTTCAGGGACTGTAGTGCTCAGTCTCAGTATTAGAGGAGCCGTCTTATCGACACTGTTGTGCAGGAGGTTTTGGCATATGAGTTGTGGCGTGGATTTATTTACTATATGAGACAGCTCATCTATCACGGTCAACTGCCTAAAACGATATCAGAGATATAAGTGCTAAATCTGATCAATTAGAAGTTTTGGTATATCTAACATGTTTAACTGCAGCGCCGCGGTCAGCAAGGTATCTTAGTTTGTTATATTATATATATAGTAGATACGTTAATGATACCTGCACATTGTTTAATTTCATGCTAGAAGCCGATAGTCTTATTATGAATTTAAATTTTTTAATATATAAATATTTAAGTGTTTCTTTAAGTTTTTCAAAGGATTTTGTTTTAAAATTAATTTTTTATCGTTAGGATAAATATTTAAATGTACATTCTAATTTATATTAACCAACGGTATTTTTAAAAAAATTTAAATTATTTAATTACAATTTTTATGTGTCTTTCTGTTAAATGTCATGTAGATACTAAATGTTTTAACATTGGATCCCAGTCGTTTCTGTGTTTCAATTAATTATGAAATACATTATTCTAAACTATTCTATCTGCAGACCTCCGGGACGTCTCAGCGGTGTTGTAAAGACGGATGGTGGCTATCTGCAGACCTCCGGGACATCTCAGCGGTGTTGTAAAGACGGATGGTGGCTATCTGCAGACCTCCGGGACGTCTCAGCGCTGTTGTAAAGACGGACGGTGGCTATCTGCAGACCTCCGGGACGTCTCAGCGGTGTTGTAAAGACGGACGGTGGCTATCTGCAGACCTCCGGGACGTCTCAGCGGTGTTGTAAAGACGGACGGTGGCTATCTGCAGACCTCTGGGACGTCTCAGCGGTGTTGTAAAGACGGACGGTTGCTATCTGCAGACCTCCGGGACGTCTCAGCGGTGTTGTAAAGACGGACGGTGGCTATCTGCAGACCTCCGGGACGTCTCAGCGGTGTTGTAAAGACGGACGGTTGCTATCTGCAGACCTCCGGGACGTCTTAGCGGTGTTGTAAAGACGGACGGTGGCTATCTGCAGACCTCCGGGACGTCTCAGCGGTGTTGTAAAGATGGACGGTTGCTATCTGCAGATCTCCGGGACGTCTCAGCGGTGTTGTAAAGATGGACGGTGGCTATCTGCAGACCTCCGGGACGTCTCAGCGGTGTTGTAAAGACGGACGGTGGCTATCTGCAGACCTCCGGGACGTCTCAGCGGTGTTGTAAAGATGGACGGTGGCTATCTGCAGACCTCCGGGACGTCTCAGCGGTGTTGTAAAGATGGACGGTGGCTATCTGCAGACCTCCGGGACGTCTCAGCGGTGTTGTAAAGACGGACGGTGGCTATCTGCAGACCTCTGGGACGTCTCATCGGTGTTGTAAAGACGGATGGTGGCTATCTGCAGACCTCCGGGACGTCTCAGCGGTGTTGTAAAGACGGATGGTGGCTATCTGCAGACCTCCGGGACGTCTCAGCGGTGTTGTAAAGACGGACGGTTGCTATCTGCAGACCTCCGGGACGTCTCAGCGGTGTTGTAAAGACGGACGGTGGCTATCTGCAGACCTCTGGGACGTGTCTATGGCGTATAGGATAGCAAGTGTATGTAGAGAGAGAGAGAGTCTAGAACTACAATTATTGTAAAATTATGAAGGCTAATTTTCTTAATACATATATTTTTAAATTTTTATATTCTTTTTTACTAATCAAGTAGGGAATGATAATTTTTTTTCAAAATTCTCATAAATTCAATCTTTTTTTTTTTTTACAAATTTTGGCATTCCGAATGTTATCCAACTTAGTTCCCTTGAGAGCCATAAATAATGTAAATAAATTTTACCCTCCCGGGAGCGGAAACAATAAATAATTGTGTTCAAGCGAAACCAAAATAATGGCTTGTGAGAGTCGCACATTTTATTATTTGCGCATATGTGGTAAACATAGACAAATAGATAAATCTCGAGCATATAATGGGTCTTGGGTTCATGTTCTTCGTTTCTTGACTTGCTCAAGGACGCGCACGCCATGTGCATAAAAACAAACACATATTCATTATTACTAACAATTCGTACATCAACTTTAACATAAAATGAAATCCTATTGTTTTCTGAAAAAAAGTGAATAATTATGTTTGAATTAATTATTGCCTCCAATATTTACAATAGCAAGACTGGACTGAATAGAAAATTCGCATACCGTACATTAAATGAGACTAAGCCAAGCGAGTAATATTTATGACTGAAATATCTGGGGCAAACCAATGTTAAAATGCCTTGAGGACACAAATCACATCTCGATGCGTGCTCGGGCAGTGACGTGCCTGATGGTCTGGACGAGGATCGTGGAGTTGTGCTTCGTGCTCCTTCCTTCCGCACTCTCCGTGCTCTGTGCTCGCCGCCGTTTCCTCATATGCGTGTGGCAGCGATACCAGTTCCCATAACTCGCTATGTGGTTGCCAATATAAATATTGCGACCCCGTCACTTTGTTCGAATCATTGGAAACGACGGCGGGGCGCCAAGTGTGCGATTTTAAAATTAAGGGTGGCTCACGGTCCAGAAAGTAGTAAATAGCTGTCGCATGTTGCTTGGCTCTATTTTTAATATTGTAGATGTCAGGCGGGGGGAGGTCACCCTTTCCCCTCAGTTAGTTGGCTAACTGATGCATGAAAGTGTCGTGATGTCTGTATTTAGAGGCGTGTGGCCTAATTAATCTCGTTGTGTGAGTGTAGTGTAAAGCTCCAGGGCCGCACATACCCGGCTGATCAAGGAGGCATATCATCGTGTAGAGTTAGTCCGGTGAAGGAGAGAGCGCATAGTATTAAACACTGCGATGATACCTGTATTTTATTAAAAAGTACCTGGGGAAAACAACTAGCATGAACTATAGCCCCGCCTGGGCTAATGAAGGCCTGAAAGAATGAATTTATAATAATTTAAATTTAATTCGTGAAATGATTAATGTAAAAGTAAAGTTTCCCGTGAGTTGCTGCTTCGGGTCACGCTCAGGAGAGGACATAGCTTCATGTCGCCTGTCGCCAGCAAAAGGCAGTCGGTCAGTTAGAGAAATTGCCCAAACCTTCATTACGAGTCCCTGGCCACAACTCCTACGCTTAAGTTCTAACGGTGATGTACAGTTGACCGGGCAACTAATAATTAATTTACATGCTAATATAGAGCCCCGCATGGGCCAGAAGTAACCGCAATCTGTGCCCAGCACTCGGCACCGCCAGCCCAGGCATGTCACTCGTTGGCGAGACCAGCTTCAACTGTGTGTACTTTCACCATGGGCATGGACAGTACTTGGCCAGGCAACACCGCTAACTATATCAAAAACAAGTCAGAGCCCCGCTGGGCCGCATTTCGGCTGTGTATACTCGTTTCGGTGCTGTGTGCACTGGGATGTATGTGGCCTTGGCTTAGGCAAGTCGCGGTTTTTTAAATTGTCGCTGGACAGCTGGGCCGTAGTCAGGGATAGTAAGTATAAAAACATTAGGATGTGCCGGGAGTTGGCCATAAAAAGACCTATTTTGGCGTTTTATATATTCCGAGACATATTCTACTTTAAGGAGCTGGTGTACTTCTAAAGTGCTAGTATACCAGGCGCAATCTGGTATTACTCGCAGGAATCTATTTTGTGTTATTTGAAGCTTCTTTATGTGCGACTTGGCTGCATCGCCAGCTCTGTGCTCAGATCAGGAGTAGGCCTATATACTCCTCGGGCGCGCTTCTCCTTCTTCCTCGAATAGCCCAGAAGATCCGACTTACTCCTACTTCTGAGGAGACGAAAGGAGGGGTGGCAGTCACGTGAGCGGTCACGTGGTCGCGTGGTGACCCCCACCATTCCACTGCTTCAGCCGAGGCGCCCAAAACTAGCGGTGATAACTGACCTGGAAGTGAGGCCACCTGCAGCACACGGATGTTTGACGGAAGTAAAACCATTCAGGGGTACAAATTTAAAACCAGGAAGGAAAACAGAACAAGTTGTGGGCAGCGACTAGCAACAACAATAAATGTAATAATATAAGTATTTTACCATTTTTTATATCAACACTTCAGAGACACAACTTCGTGGGTAGAGAGTTCTTTTTCACACCTTGAGAAGAGGGGTGTTTAGAAGCGGAAAATTTTCCAGTATTTGCTCTTGAGAAGCTAACAGAAATAAATCTATAAAGACCATTTTTAATCCTCTCGACTAAGCTATCCAACTGTGATTACCATTGGGTAATGTCACTGCTACAAGAACTTATTTTCTGCAAAGTTTCTGTCAAGTAAGTGTTAATCATATCTTCCAACCCCACCTTAATCCTAACGTACAGTATATTCTTAAAAAAAATTTATGAATCTTCCAGCAAAGTATAAAACATCTCGCCAAACTTTGTTCGAAGTACGGAGAGTCACTCATTTAGTTGTTCCATCAAACATTATTCACCTCCCTATTGCATAATAATTCAATGAGCCCAACTTGCACATATTTTGTGCCTGTTAATAACATATTTAGTTATGTAAACATGTGTGTCGGTTCATCCATCAATATGCACAAAGCTTGTGTAACAACATTGGATACGCCATCCATGTACGTTTTATTTTTTACAGCATCTCCATCTTCTTTAGATTTGCCCACATTTTTTTAATACTTTTCGGCTTAAGGAGTATTCGGCCTATTCATCTTGCTTCCGTGTTACAATTTGTGGTTCTTCGTGATAGTACTTAGCTACTTTTGAAGTCAACACATGTGAATTGATGTAATATCATGACATTTGTAGTCCACAGTGAAAATTATCAGTTATTTCCTCGCGGTGCTTACAAACTGAAACTTGTTTTAAAATGTATAGTTACAGCATGGTATAGATGGTCTGGGAGATATGATTTATGCCTTGCATGCCAAACAATTGGGATAAATAGTTAAAAGGGGCCACAATTGCAAAAAAAAAAATTGGTTGTCTGTAAAGTTGGTTTACGGACGATAGTTTAACGTGACGTCATAACAAAACATTGATGAAATGATTGATCCAGAAGAAAAGGAAATATCATATTCGGCCTGAGACTGAGCCGAAATAAGTAGTATAGGTTAGTATGTTCTGGCACAGGCGGCAGGCGGTGGAGCTGTGTGTCCTTTCCGCCATCTTGGATTGTGACGTCACGGCGGCCATCTTGGTTGAGTGTAACGGGTCACCGCGTAACGTGACGCTTTTTCGTGCATGCAGCCGGCGTAACGGGACACAGCGTAACGGGACATAACGTAACGGGACATAACGTAACGGGACAAGTATATCACGGCAGCCATCTTGGATCCGCCATCTTGTATCCGCCATTTTGGATGACGTCATTTTGTTTTCTCGAACATTCCAGCATTTTGTTGTCCGCCATATTGGATTATGACGTCACCGTTGCATTTTCCGTTACGGCCGCCATCTTTAACTTTTTGATTTATTATCCGATTTCAATGATTTTTTTTTAAATTATAAAAAAAAGTTAAATAATATAAATTTAATAAAATATTTATAAAAAACATACTTTTTAGACACAGAGTTCGGAGTCCTCGGTTCGAACCCGACGAGTGCAAAAAAAAATAAAAATGGCTACCGATCCTTCCCTCTCAATGGACGCAGGCAGACTGATCCCCACCACTTATGTCAAAGTATACATATCTTCACCTAGTATGACATCATGTCCGCCATCTTGAAATTTGGACGCCATCTTGAAAATCTTTATTTATTATCCGATTTTAATGAAAAAAATTCCAAAATTCATCAAAAAATTAACGTATTTGAATTCTGTTTGATTATATCGATGTATGTCCTTGGTTCGATTCCCGGCGAGAGTAAACGGTTGATCCTTCCTCCATGAAAGCTACCTAGACTGATCTACCACCTCCAGTACCAAGGTATATATCATCAACTGGTATGACATCATGTCCGCCATCTTGTATTCATCCGCTGGAGACCGTCATCTTGTTTTCATCTGCTAGAGTGTGCCGATACCATGTAGTATAATTTTATGATCACCATACCTTTGTCCTCAACTGTTGACATTGAACTTTGACATTAACCTTGAACTTTGACCTTGACCTTGAAATTTGACCTTGAACTTTGACCTTGACCTTGAACTTTGACCTTGACCTTGAAATTTGACCTTGACCTTGAAATTTTACCTTGACCTTGAAATTTTACCTTGACCTTGAAATTTGACCTTGACCTTGAAATTTGACCGTGACATTGAAATTTGACTTTGTCCTTGAAATTTGACTTTGTCCTTGTCGACCATCATGGATCCGACATTTTATGTTCAGTACATGCTACCAGGAGCTACCACCTGCCAGAGTACTCCATCTTGTGTGTGTACTTGTATTATGGAGTACATTTCCATCTGGATAATTTTATTCTAACCCGCTACAGTGCAGTAATCATTTATTACCGAGGTGCCCCCGCCATCTTGAAATTCGACCGCCATCTTGAAATCATGTAATAATGTAGCTAGAAAAGCGGGAAAAAATCCAAAATTCATTAAATAAATCACTCATTAACTTACATATTGATTCGATTCGCTCCAGTCCTTGGTTCGATCCCTGAATGATGCAAAACATTTAATTTTATATAAAAATAATAATTTCAATAAACCATGTTCAAAATTCTTAAAGAGACTTTAAATCCTCTACTACCATCATCCTATCAGACATCAAGACCACCATATTGGAAATTCATAATTGTAATGCTAGAGATTCGTGAAAAAGTTCAAAATTCATTAAATAAATTTGTAATCTATATACTGATTGATTAAATCGACTAAGGTCCTTGGTTCGATCCCTGGCCGATACAAATCAACTTTAATTTTAAAAAAGTACCAGAAAAGTGTAAGGTTCGAGAAATAAAACACCTCAAAGTCTTTTACAAACATAATATTTATTACACAACTTCTATCCTACTACAGAATCACTTGCGAAAGCCAGCAATCTTATAAACATTTAGCCCTGCATAGACGTGCATCGACTACTTCTTAGCTCCAAATGGCTCCAAATGCTCCAAACGGCCTTCAAATGGCTCCAACAGCTCCAACAACCTACAAATGCTTGACAGCTCCAAATGGCTCCAAATGCTTCAAAAGGCTCCAAATGCTCCAACAGCTCCAAAAAAAGGGTCCAAATGCTCCAATAACCACCAAATGCTTAACAAAGCTCCAAATGGCTCCAAATGCTCCAAACAGCCTCCAAATGCTTGACAGCCTCCAAATGCTTGACAGCTCCAAATGGCTCCAAATGCTCCAAATGGCTCCAAATGCTCCTAATGTCTCCAAATTGCTCCAAATGCTCCAAACGGCTCCAAATGCTCCAAATGTCTCCAAATGCTCCAAACGGCTCCAAATGCTCCAAACGTCTCCAAAAGGCCCCAAATGCTTCAAAAGGCTCCAATTGCTCCAAACGGCCTCCAAATGCTTGACAGCTCCAAATGCTCCAAATGGCTCCAAATGCTCCAAATGGCTCCAACAGCTCCAAAAGGCTCCAAATGCTTCAAAAGGCTCCAATTGTTCCAAGAGCTCCATCTTCAATTGATTCCAACTGATTCCAATTACTTTTCTTATCGAACTTGGCTTGGTTACTAACATGTCTTTATTAGTATACATTTTGACTGGCAGTGGTAACGTATTTTGCACCTTTAAGTTATAAGTTTTATTTAGAAATCAGATTTCGATAAATGGTAGATACCATTTGGAGAGAAAATATATTAATTTATCTTCAAGTTTATACACATACATTTAATTTAAGCCATTATTGTATGTAGCCAGCTTCCCTCAGTTCTTTGAGTATGAAGGATATTTCTTTAATGTTCGAATAGTTTCCTGCACAAAGCGATCCATGTAGTAGTCGTAGCCTGTCAACCAATATGTTAGGATCTTCCCATGATGTATAATCAAACTCTTCTGCTGCGTTTATCATCCTTGCATGTTTATAATAAATATTATCTCTGGTGTCTATCGTTTTAACACCAACCTCAAGGACACTTTCGTCATCGTGCCAGTGATTATCACAAGCTTGATCAGGATAATTTATTTTATTACGACGTTTCCATCGTTTTGGTCTCAAACCACCATCACAGTCTTCGCTCTTGCATGCTTTTGGTGCTTCAGCACAGTACTCAATCATGTCAGCCTTAGATGTGTCAGCACAGTCTTCGTTCACGCCAGCTTCTGATGTGTCACCACAGTCTTCAATCATGTCAGCACCACAAACTTGATCAGGATAATTTATTTTATTACGTCGTTTCCATCGTTTTGGTCTCAGACCGCCATCACAGTCTTCGATCTTGCCTGCTTTAGGTGCTTCAGTACAGTACTCAATCATGTCAGCCTCAGATGTGTCACCACAATCTTCAATCATGCACGCTTCAGATGATTCATCAAAGTCTTCGACCTTGTAAGCTTCAGATGGTTCTCCATCTTTCGCATTTTCATGGAGACGACTAGATATTGGAGTAAATATATTTTCATTTCTAATGTGGTTACAACTTCCTTCGTTTGTTTTAAATTTTAAATTATTATCTTGATCTAGATCAGTAATTTTAGCATTAGCTTTTACGCCTTCGTTCCTCTTCCGCGATGTTGTAGCCCAGTCTTCGTTATCTTTATTCATCTTAATTGTACAGGTCTTGTAATGTCTATCCAAGTAATATCTTCTACCAAAGGATTTCTGACACTGACTGCAATGAAATGGTTTTTGACAAGGACCCAAATTACACTCGCTTCTCTCATGTCGTTTAGCATTCTTTCTCAAGGTAAACACCTTGCTACAGTATCTACAGTGATGACGTTTCGATACAGCGTCAGATCCTAAATCGGAATTCATATTAGTTACCGAGACTAAAGCCAGATGCAAACTAAGAGTTTTAAATTAGATATATTACTTAAATAGAATTTTTTAATTATTTCATCAGCGAGAATTAATTTATCTCATTCAAAGGTACTTTTTGCAAGTAGTTCTGCTTTTCAACAACAGATGTCGCCACATGTTACTTGCAGGTAAATAATATTTAGTTCTTTTATGCGGGTACCGGGATGCTCACTAACGATCGAAATAGAACGATGGCTTCGCTAGACTCCAAGGAGAAGGAAGTTCGTCCATCCTGTTAGTGCTTCTTAGATTTCTCAGAAATTATTTGACTGAGTAATGATAATTTTTTTTTTTTAATTTCCGCCTGATAAAAATATTACAAGTAATGATTGAGTAGCAGAAGTTCACTAATTATATGCAACCTTGAATAAAAAATGACATGCTTCATTAAGTAAAAAAATCCTTCATGCAGAGATAAATTCCTCATCAGTAACCAGAAGCACTCGGAGAAAACCATCAGATGTCTAGTCAGGAATAATCAGAAGCACCCAGTGAAAACCATCAAAATATTGTCAAGATTAATCAGGAGCACACGGAGAAATCCATCAAAATATTGTCAAGAATAATCAGAAGCCAACGGAGAAATCCACCATAATACTGTCAAGAATAAACGGGAGCACACGGAGAAAACCGCCATAATATTGACAAGAATAATCGGAAGCACACGGAGAAAACCGCCACAAGTTTTCTTTGATATCATAAAATTTCAGGAAAAAATAATAATAAAAAATAAAAATAAATTAATAAAAAATTTAAAAAAATAAAATAAAAAATACATAAACAGATTCTGCTAGGTTGTGAACTTCTCATTGTTGAGCAAAGATATAGTTCTAGTACAAGTCAGAATCTGTTTATGTATTTTTTATTTTATTTTTTTAAATTTTTAATAATTTATTTTTATTTTTTATTATTATTTTTTCCTGAAATTTTATGATATCAAAGAAAACTTGTGGCGGTTTTCTCCGTGTGCTTCCGATTATTCTTGTCAATATTATGGCGGTTTTCTCCGTGTGCTCCCGTTTATTCTTGACAGTATTATGGTGGATTTCTCCGTGTGCTTCTGATTATTCTTGACAATATTTTGATGGATTTCTCCGTGTGCTCCTGATTAATCTTGACAATATTTTGATGGTTTTCACTGGGTGCTTCTGATTATTCCTGACTAGACATCTGATGTTTTTCTCCGAGTGCTTCTGGTTACTGATGAGGAATTTATCTCTGCATGAAGGATTTATTTACTTAATGAAGCATGTCATTTTTTATTCAAGGTTGCATATAATTAGTGAACTTCTGCTACTCAATCATTACTTGTAATATTTTTATCAGGCGGAAATTAAAAAAAAATTATCATTACTCAGTCAAATAATTTCTGAGAAATCTAAGAAGCACTAACAAGATGGACGAACTTCCTTCTCCTTGGAGTCTAGGGAAGCCATCGTTCTATTTCGATCGTTAGTGAGCATCCCGCATCCCGCATAAAAGAACTAAATATTATTTACCTGCAAGTAACATGTGGCGACATCTGTTGTTGAAAAGCAGAACTACTTGCAAAAAGTACCTTTGAATGAGATAAATTAATTCTCGCTGATGAAATAATTAAAAAATTCTATTTAAGTAATATATCTAATTTAAAACTCTTAGTTTGCATCTGGCTTTAGTCTCGGTAACTAATATGAATTCCGATTTAGGATCTGACGCTGTATCGAAACGTCATCACTGTAGATACTGTAGCAAGGTGTTTACCTTGAGAAAGAATGCTAAACAACATGAGAGAAGCGAGTGTAATTTGGGTCCTTGTCAAAAACCATTTCATTGCAGTCAGTGTCAGAAATCCTTTGGTAGAAGATATTACTTGGATAGACATTACAAGACCTGTACAATTAAGATGAATAAAGATAACGAAGACTGGGCTACAACATCGCGGAAGAGGAACGAAAGCGTAAAAGCTAATGCTAAAATTACTGATCCAGATCAAGATAATAATTTAAAATTTAAAACAAACGAAGGAAGTTGTAACAGTAGTATATAATAGTATTTCCTAGATCTGGGTTCTGGGTGTGGTGCCGGTGCCGGTGTCCGCCATCTTGGATTTGTGACGTCACGGCGGCAAAAATTCCTCAAAATTCCCCAAAAATGCCTCAAAATGACTCAAAATTTCCCGTTTTAAGAAAAAATTTCCCGTTTTCGAGGGAAAAATTCCCGTTTCGAGGGAAAATTTCCCGTTTTATTCCTCAAAAATCCCAACGGCTAGAAATGTCCTGATAGAGGCTTAAGCATCCTTAACTCAAGCCTCAGTTAAGCCTCTATCAGGATGTGACCTTGACCTTTGACCTTGACCCCGACGGCCATCTTGGATCCACCATTTTGGATGACGTCATTTCGTTTTCTAGAAAATTCCGGCATTGTGTTATCCGCCATTTTGAATTATGACGTCATCGCTGCAATTTCCGTTACGGCCGCCATCTTTAAATTTATTATCTGATTTTAATGAAAAAAAATTTTAAAATTATAAAAAATTTAATAAATATATTAAAAAACAAACATTTACGACACTGAGCTCGGAGTCCTCGGTTCAAACCCGACGAGTGCAAAAAAATAAAAATGGCGACCGATCCTTCCCCCGCGGTGGCTGCAGGCATACTGACTCCCACCACTTTTTTTTTCAAAGCATATATATCGTCAGGTAGTATGACGTCATGTCCGCAATCTTAAAATTTATACGCCATCTTGAAAATCTTTATTTATTATCCGATTTTAATGAAAAAAATTCCAAAATTCATCAAAAAATTAACGTATTTGAATTCTATTTGATTATATCGATGTACGTCCTTGGTTCGATTCCCGACGAGAGTAAACAGTCGATCCTTCCTCCATGAAAGCTACCTAGACTGATCTATCACCACCAATACCAAGGTATATATCGTCAACTGGTATGACATCATGTCCGCCATCTTGTCTTCATCCACTGGAGACCACCATCTTGTTTTCATCTGCTAGAGTGTGCCGATACCATGTAGTATAATTTTATGATCACCATACCTTTGTCCTCAACTGTTGACATTGAACTTTGACATTAACCTTGAACTTTGACCTTGACCTTGAAATTTGACCTTGACCTTGAACTTTGACCTTGAAATTTGACCTTGACCTTGAAATTTGACCTTGACCTTGAAATTTTACCTTGACCTTGAAATTTGACCTTGACCTTGAAATTTCACCGTGACCTTGAAATTTGACCTTGATCTTGAAATTTGACCTTGACCCTGAAATTTGACTTTGTCCTTGTCGACCATCATGGATCCGACATTTTATGTTCAGTACATGCTACCAGAGGATACCACCCGCTGGAGTACGCCATCTTGTGTGTACTTGTATTATAGAGTACATTTCCATCTGGATAATTTTATTCTAACCTGCTACAGTGCAGTAATCATTTATTACCGAGGTGCCCCCGCCACCATGAAATTCGACCGCCATCTTGAAATCATGTAATAATGTAGCTAGAAAAGCGGGAAAAAATCCAAAATTCATTAAATAAATCACTCATTAACTTACATATCGATTCGATCCGCTCCAGTCCTTGGTTCGATCCTCGATCGATGCAAAACATTTAATTTTATGGAAAAAAATAATAATTCCAATAAACCATGTTCAACATTCTTAAAGAGACATCAGACATCAAGACCACCATATTGGAAATTCGTAATTGTAATGCTAGAGATTCGGGAAAAAGTTCAAAACTCATTAAATAAATTTGTTATCTATATACTGATTGATTAGATCGACTAAGGTCCTTGACACGATCCTGGACGAAGCTAAAATAAATTTAATTAAAATACCAGAAAAGTGTAAGGTTCGAGGAATAAAACATCTAAAAGTCTTTTACAAACATAATATTTATTACACAATTTCTATCCTACTACAGAATCACTTGCGAAAGACAGCAATCTTATAAAAATTTAGCCCTGCATAGACGTACAACGACTACTTCTTAGCTCCAAATGGCTCCAAATGCTCCAAACGGCTTCCAAATGGCTCCAAAAGCTCCAACAGCCTCCAAATGCTTAACACAGTTCCAAATGGCTCCAAATGCTCCAAACGGCCTCCAAATGCTTGACAGCTCCAAATGTTTCCAGCAGCTCCAAATGCTCCAAATGCTTGACAGCTCCAAATGCTTCAAAAGGCTCCAAATGCTCCAAATGCTCCAAACGGCCTCCAAATGGCTCCAACAGCTCCAACAGCCTCCAAATGCTTGACAGCTCCAAATGTTTCCAGCAGCTCCAAATGCTCCAAATGGCTCCAACAGCCTCCAAATGCTTAACACAGCTCCAAATGGCTCCAAATGCTCCAAACGGCCTCCAAATGCTTGACAGCTCCAAATGTCTCCAGCAGCTCCAAATGCTCCAACAGCTCCAAAAAAGGCTCCAAATGCTCCAACAGCCTCCAAATGCTTAACACAGCTCCAAATGGCTCCAAATGCTTGGCAGCTCCAAATGCTTCAAAAGGCTCCAAATGCTCCAAATGGCTCCAACAGCTCCAAAAGACTCCAAATGCTTCAAAAGGCTCCAATTGCTCCAAGAGCTCCATCTTCAATTGGTTCCAACTGATTCCTATTACTTTTATCGAACTTGGCATGATTACTAACATGTCTTTATCAGTATACATTTTGACTGGCAGTGGTAACGTTTTTTACACCTTTAAGTTATAAGTTTTATTTAGAAATCAGATTTTGATAAATGATAGCTTCCATCTGGAAAGAAAATATATTAATTTATCTTCAAGTTTATACACATACATTTAATTTAATCCATTATTGTATGTAGCCAGCTTCCCTCAGTTCTTTGAGTATGAAGGATATTTCTTTAATGTTCGAATAGTTTCCTGCACAAAGCGATCCATGTAGTAGTCGTAGCCTGTTAACCAATATGTTAGGATCTTCCCATGAGGTATAATCAATCTCTTCTGCTGCCTTTATCATCCTTGCATGTTTATAATAAATATTATCTCTGGTGTCTATCGTTTTAACACCAACCACAAGGTCACTTTCGTCATCTTGCCAGTGATTATCACAAGCTTGATCAGGATAATTTATTTTATTAAGTCGTTTCCATCGTTTTGGTCTCAAACCACCATCACAGTCTTCGCTCTTGCATGCTTTTGGTGCTTCAGTACAGTACTCAATCATGTCAGCCTCAGATGTGTCACCACAATCTTCAATCATGCCAGCTTCTGATGTGTCACCACAGTCTTCAATCATGTCAGCACCACAAACTTGATCAGGATAATTTATTTTATTACGTCGTTTCCATCGTTTTGGTCTCAGACTGCCATCACAGTCTTCGATCTTGCCTGCTTTAGGTGTTTCAGTACAGTACTCAATCATGTCAGCCTCAGATGTGTCACCACAATCTTCAATCATGCCAGCCTCAGATGATTCATCAAAGTCTTCGACCTTGTAAGCTTCAGGTGGTTCTCCATCTTTCACATTTTCATGGAGACGACTATATATTGGAGTAAATATATTTTCATTTCTAATGTGGTTACAACTTCCTTCGTTTCTTTTAAATTTTAAATTATTATCTTGATCTAGATCAGTAATTTTAGCATTAGCTTTTTCGCCTTCGTTCCTCTTCCGCGATGTTGTAGCCCAGTCTTCGTTATCTTTATTCATCTTAATTGTACAGGAGTAGGTGTATTTGGTATGTATGGGGACACCGGTGGGTGGTGGGGGATCCGGGGATCCGCAACGGCCATCTTGGATTACATCACTTCCGGCGGCCATCTTGGATTACGTCACTCCCGTCCGCCATCTTGGATTACGTCACTTCCGGCGGCCATCTTGGATTACGTCACTTCCGGCCACCATCCTGGGTTACGTCACTTCCGGCCGCCATCTTGGATTTGACTTTAACCTTTGACCCCGACGACCATTTTGTTTTCTAGAACATTCCACCTTATTATGACGTCATGTCCGCCATCTTGAAAATCCTTATTTATTATCCGATTTTAATTAAAAAAAAATAAAAATTAATAATTTAATTTTAATTAAATGTTATAATTATCTAGCACCACACTCCTATACATTACGTTTACATCATCGAGCACCCCACTCTTCTACATTACGATTACATCATCGAACACCCCACTCATCCCTGTCGCAATTTTTCGTAACACCACCATCTTTTAAAATAAATTTATTATAAAAACAATAATCTAAACCATTATCGTCTGCTGGAGGCAGCCATCCTGGATTCCGCCATATTGATTTCATCCGATGATGTCATCACCATCCTAAAGCACCTTAGTGTATGTAAGGCCGACTTTCTATCCCGTACCAATGTTGTTATGATTCTTATAGACCATAAAATACTCAGTCATTTTGTTGTTGTGACAACCATTTATTCTTAAAGGCATAATCATTTACAGGTTTTAACTAACATATATGTTATTATTTCATTGCTGCGGATGCGATAGTTAAAGTAATTATAATTTTAAAAAAATATAAATTTATTACTCCATCTTAGCGGACCAGAAATTTTTCAGAGTCCGTGTTTGCGTACTCGTGTTTAAAAAGCTGCATGGAAGCAGATATTTAGGTGTTTATGTATAATTACATGACCATTTTACGATATCAAATTAAGTATAAGTACCTTGAGGAATAAAGGTTCTATATTTAAAATAATAAGCAGTATGTAGGTATTATCATATTTATTTAAATAACCTCGAACGCTACAAAAACAAATTCTGGATTAAAGAAAAATACATACACATCAAACGAATCTATACAACAAAAAATGAAACCATATAGCAAAAATGGAAACTATACAACGAAAATGGAAAATATAAAACAAAAAATGGAAACTATAAAACAAAAAATGGAAACTATAAAACAAAAAAACGGAAAATATACAACAGAAATGGAAGCAATACAACAAAAATTGAGACTATACAAAAGATTGAAACTATACAACAAAAAAAACTGAAACTATACAACAAATTGAAACAGCAACACCCAAACTATTTGCAGAAAAAAATTATTCGTCGTCTCCTATATAGCCGTGGGGGATTGTGCGGATACCATCCTCGCAGATACGTCGCTTATCGTCCTCCCACGTGATGGCCAGCTTATTACTGTATTCACTATACAGCACATGCTGCCTCGACCGTATGGCTCTAACGCCTGCCCTCCTTGTGCGGTGGTCTTGCAGGGCATCCAGGTAGTCACCGAATGTGATGCGGTTTTTGACCACACAACGCTGGATGCCCTTGGCCTTTTTCTCGACCTTGCCACCGCACTTGTAGGCATAGAGTTTGGCCCGTAGACTGACAAACTCGCTCATTACTTCTCCTCCACACTCGTCCTTGAATTTTCCAACAACCTTTTTGTTGACTGGGGAGAAGCAAGGGTGGTCGGAAGGGTAGCAGCTTGTGTCGAACTTCGCCATTAATGTGAAGTCGGCTTTGAGGTCATGGTAGAAGTCCTGTGTATGGATCTCGTAGACAAAACTGTCGGTGTCCATGTATGCTAGATGAATATTATCATTGTATCGGGGTTTCATAGTATTGTAGTGGAAGTCGTACATGAGTGTTTTGGAAAGGTCGAGTACTGCTAGTCCGGCATAGATCGGTTTGTCAAAAATGATGGTCTCATGGTTCAGGTGGACAAGCGTTAAATTCGGTTCATACATCGTGCGGTCCTTGAAGGATGGGCGACACACCAGTTTCTTAAATCTCTTCTCGGAGCACACCAGCTCCATTTTGAGCCTCCGCCTCTTGTTCTCCATAAGTTTCCCGAACGTGGAGTTCACAGCCAACTTAAAGAACTCCTTCTCGAACTCGTTGGCTGCTGCTTTGCGTTTGTTGGTGTTGAGCTGAATATACGGCTCCAACCATGCCGACTGCTCAAACTGAAGGACTCTGTGTATCTTAGTAACCATCAACCCGTGTGATACTGCTTGCTGGAGGTTTCTGTAGTGTACAATGTAATGTTCCTTATTTTCCAGCGTTGTCATGAGTTTCGATTGCTTTGAGCCAGGCGGACATTGATTCACGGGAAGAAACGGCAGGTCTTTGTGACTTTCATGGAGCTCGGGAGGGTACTCCACATCACACTCGATAATGTACCCGATAGGAGAATCATCCGGTACAGACATAACATCAATGGATGTGTCTGACCATTTGAAATGACGAATGGGGAGCGGCAGAGACATTGCCCACCCATACAAATTATTGGCATCAATGTACTCCAGATAGGTGGATGGCTTGGATGCATCATATGTCTCAGGCACGTAGGTGTTATTAGCCACACAATGCCTCTTGATGCTTTGCGCTACACCACCGCGAATACCTGCTTCCACAAACATGTACATGTCATAATCTGTCAGAAGCTCGAGTTTTACACCTGTGGTACGAAGCATCGCGTCGAAAGCGAATCCTGGACAAGAAATGTAGTGCGAGGGGTCTAGACTGTACGTGTCCAAGCAAAGACTGCGAAAATTCTCGAACACATCCGTCAGGATCAGGACATCTGTCTTTAGGTACAAGTCAGCGTACTCCCCCAAAGTAGCACACTGAAACTTGTCCCAGACTTTCCCTGCATGAGCATACTCCATCTCTGAAATCCCTGAATCAGTCAGACTATTGTAGAAATCATCGATAGGTGGAAGACAAGTATCGTCTAGTCGAACAAAAGAATCTACAAAATCGTATGGGAATACTCCTTTGCGGGTAACCAATTCCAGCTCATCAGGAGCGAAAAACTCAACAGTACTGACAAACTTGTCTGCAGGCAAGAACTCAGCGAGCGAAGCGAGACCACGACTCATGAAGCGGAACGTATCTACAAACTGAATGCTGAACTTATCATGTAACTTCTTAGAAAAAGTTATCAGCTTCTCCTCTGAATTCGGAATTATGAAAATTTCTTTAGTGTCGTACCCTAACTTCCTGATAATGAAGTTCTGGTCATAGGCCATGTTGTGGAAGAACACAATCAACTTTTTTGGTCTGCGCCTGAGAAGGTTGCAGTCATTACATGCAGGCCCAATAAATTCGCCGGTGAAGTGATTATGATCACGGACTTTCTTTGAATTTCCCCCGAACTTTCCTCCACAGTAGCAACAACATCTTGCTTGCAGAAAAGCGGTGTTTTGAGCATGCGTGAGCGGAGTCATTGGAACAGATGTGGAAAAGATTTTCTGGACATCATGTCCAATTTCCACAATGCGAGAAATGAACTTATCTTCTGCGTCACAACCCCTATACACTTCAGGCTGTGAAGGAAGTGAAGAAGTGAGGTGTGCAGGGATGATGGTGTTATCCACTTTCATGTAAATGCAGTAGCTATATGCCTTATGCTTTTGATACTGCAGCGTGTATGGCTCATCAGGATTCGGGTGACATGTATGGATTTTCTCTAGAATAGCCTCAAAGTCGCAATATACCACGATAGGCATCTTATCGGCATGGTGGAAGTTTTTGAACTTCAGAACAGGAGGCTGACCATTTTCATCAACTTGAGGCATTTCCATCCTAACAGCAGCATGCTGTTTGCAGAGCTCACTGTGTTTTTCCAAACACCGAAGACCCGTGAGTCCTGTAACCCTATCCCGATCATCGTAATGCTTAAAGCATCTTTTGCAAACATGAATAGCCTCAGTGTGTGTAGTGAGTTGGGAGCGAACCAGGGCAGAAAAATTTTTAATGAATGTGAAATGGGACAAATTGTCATTGACCAAGAGCAGCAGATCGAAATGATGTTCTTTCTCTTCAGGAGCGACTCGTGCAGGAACAACATTCAGGTTCTCGTCGATACTGTAAATGTTGATGGAGACTCCGGGGTTCTGTTTTTCAAACAGCGGTATTTGCTTGATTGGAGTAGGGAAGTCAATGTTGCTGAAGTTGAACTTCCCCTCCAGGTCACGGTAGCGCTGGTTGACACGTTCAGGATGCTCACCTTCCACGTACTTAACAAGAATTGACCACTTGAAGCACATGTGATCTTCGAGGTTTTGCGGATTGATCACAGCGTATTTGTCTTTGATGGAAGTAGGTAATTCTATGTAGGAACTGGCACGGAGTGGATCAAGCTTGTTTATTCGGAGTTGAAGTCGCTTAACGGCCGACAAAGTCCATCCGGATCCCTTTCCCATGTAGTCTTCCTCCTCCTTGCAGATCTTGGAGATGGACTCGGTAACTGCCTCCTCCACCTCATGAACTGCGTAGAGGGGAACATTCATGGTTTTGAAGGCCCTCTTGTCTTCACAGGCATCTACTGGTTTTTCGTAGTCGCACTCAAGAACGACATTAAACTTCAGCGGTCCATTCTCTTCAATCTCCTCCTCAAGTTGGCTTATTATTTTTGCCTTGATGGAGTCCAGGTACGTACAAATGTCCTTGGCAGAACTTGACGTATTTACAGCAACGTAAGTCTTCAAGTTGCCCTTGAATCCCACTTCGGCGGTGATGAAGCCATGGGTATTGGCCAAACCCGCGCCGGTCACCACCTTTGTTCGGCTGGTCGATGGTTTAGGCAGTACTGCTGGCTTAACTGCTGCCATCCTCTGCTTCTTTGTTGGAGGCGGAGCAGGCCCCTTGCACACCTTAATGTGGTTGCGAAGAGTGTCAGCCCTGACGAACTCTTTAGCACAGTTCGTGCAGGAATGTGCTATGCGGTTAGGGTTTAGTCCGCAAGCCGACTTCTCATGTAGTCTGGCGACATCAGCACGGGCGAAGGCCTTATAGCAGAAGCTACACCGGGTGCCTGATGTCGTGGCGACAGCACCAGTACATGTTGAAAGGTGCTGCTGCATCTTGTCGCTGCGTGCGACCATCTTCCCACACAGGTGGCACTGCTGGAAGTCACGAAGCTGATTCTCAGCACACTGACGCTCGTGCCGGTAGCGGTTGTTGCCTGCCGTGAAGGTAGCAGGACAGAAACGGCATTTCTGCATGGTTGATGCCATCACAGCTATCTGTAGTCCGGTCTCGACGTACGGAACACGCGAAGGAAGCTCGACGTACGGAGAACTGTAACAAAATAATTAAGAATACAATCTTGCTAGATGTTAACACGAAAACAAACATAACCTCAAAAACTCTAGCCCTCAAGCTTACTAACCTAAACTGATAGCGATGTTACTAAATAAAAAAAGTTTCAAACATAACCTCAAAACTCTAGCCGTCAAGCTTACTAACCTAAACTGATAGCAATGTAACTAAATAAAAAAAGTTGCAAACATACCCTCAAAACTCTAGTCCTCAAGCTTACTAGCCTAAACTGTTAGCAATTTTACTAAATAAAAAAGTTACAAACATAACCTCAAAGCTACTCCTTCATGTACAATCCTAAAAAATGGTAGAATATTTAAAGTACTGATTAAAGTTAAAGCTGAAAAATTATTCAATGTTAACTAAACATGTTCAAAACTAGTCTAATGCACAACCTAACAATGCTAGAATATTTAAAGTGCTGTTAAAAGTTTAAGCTAAACAATTCCTGGTTACCCACACATAAGTTTAAGTCCAAGTCCTGCTGACATACACTAAAGTTCAAGTACAGAGAAGTAGTTAGCTGAAAAATATTACTGATAGCTTATACAAAAGTTCAAGTACAGAGAAGTAGTTAGCTGAAAAATATTCCTGCTAGCTTATACAAAAGTTTAAGTACAGAGAAACAGTTAGTCGAAAATCCAAAGCTGAAAAAAATATTCCTGCTAGCATACATAAAAGTTAAAGTATACAGAAAAAATTAGCTAATAACCTAAAAGAAGTTTAAGCTGATAACCTACAAAAAAGTTTAAGCTGAGAAACATATCGAAACATGTAGCATACCTCAGAAAATGGTGCAGTGGAGCTGTAGAAGGCGATGTAGCGTTGGCGGTAGGAATCGTGGTAGCAGCGAAACTCACACACGAACTAACTCACTCAAACTCCAAACTCACAATGAAGCTCCGACCCTCTAATCCTGTCCTTTTATAGTCGCGGACCTCCCAATACAGCCAATAGGAACAGAGTATTTTTACCGAACCTACCAATAGGAATGTAGTATGTGGAGGGGAAGTACCTTTGTCTTCGGAAAAACCCAGCATGACTCATGCGCAGGTCGTGGCAGGTCTATGAGAGGTGTGGAGCAGATAGCCTACCACTGGTGAGTCGGGTAAAACCACTAATGACCTAGGTGATAAGGCGGCGAGGCACTGCATGCATCGTGACTCATCACTCAGGAATGTCGTCTCGCAGTGCTGAGGGGGGCCCGAACAATATACGTGACCGTGCATGTCGTAGCAGGTCCATTAGTCCGCGACTTTGTGGCGCCATGAGGTGCTCAGGAATGTCTGAGCCTGCCACAAACAGCTCGTCAACAGTCCAAGCACTCGAGCTGCAGTCATGACGCACATGCTACAAAAGGTCTGCGACTTTGTGGCGCCAGCTGACACTCGAGCAGCTAAATAGTCATTATAGATATGTAAGGAAATAAATAAATCAGGTAAGTTTAATACATTTATTAAAAGTAAGAACACATTACAAAACTAAAACATTAAAAATTTATTCTACATTTATTATCTCCGACATACTTTTTAAAATCTTTTGCATTTCATTGCGTACAATCCGTTGAACATCCGCAGTATGCAGGGCTGCTGGTTCGAGACCGAAGAAAGTACTTGTAGTTTTCAAATTGTTTTTAGCAGGCTTGCGAGGATTTTTTTCTTTCTGGTACACTTTTCGCACGTTGGAAATTTGTTCTTTCGTGGTTTGAATACCAATTTCACTCGTAGTAATACAGTTTGCTGCAGGATTGTAGAATTGTATAGTAGCACATTCAGGTGAATGAAGAGGTAGTCTTTCTTGATTCTTGGCGAACTCAATTACTTGATCGATAGAACTCGGTAGTACAGTTTTTTCCCTCATGTAAAACACGGGGCACTGTCCGTAAATTTGACAGCTAACAATATTTTGACAATGTTCGTATGAATTCAAGTCATCGGAAACTATAGTATGAAATAGTCCGTCACATGTCTCCGTATAGCTTTTTAAAGTCCCCGCCATTCCAGTAAGAGTAGCTTACCTGGGATAAAGCTTGTTTCACACTGACGTACGGATTAGCAGGATGAAACGTCTGCATTCTGAGGCTTCCAAACTCGTACTGACCGGCTTTTTACATATACTACCGATCGGCTTTTACATATAACCGGTTAAAACCTGTCTGTATGACTCATCGCTTAAAAATATATGCAAACAGTCGGCGAATGCATTCACAGAAACCATGATAGTGGTGATGACAGTTACAATCACAATTAATTTCTGTAGAACTTGTTTTTGTATTAGGTACATTATCTAAAGTATTAATATTAAAAACAGGACATTTTGAAGAATCACACGTTTTAGTTTCAAATATTTTTATTACCGATTTCTCTCCATGTAAATAACCAACATGACAACCATCTTTACACTGTTCGGAGAACACAACATATCCGTCCGAACTATAAGTAATGGTTTTATGACCCTTTAATAAAATCAGATAATCCATGTCCTCACTGTAGCGCAACATTTTACGTACTGAGACATTATTATGTAATACACATTATTTTAAATAATTTCATGTAGTTTCTTGCACCATCCACGACTGTGCGGTGTTGAAGGTGTGTCTTGTTCAGGCCTGTCATTGTCGAAACACTCGGTGCACGGCAGGCAATCAACTATGTCCGGATCATTTTTCAAATTTGTAGACAAGTAGTCGAATACCCACTTTATTTGATTGGCTGCATACACCAGCAAAAATTCTTTAGGTAAGTAGGGTAGTTCTTCTGTCTTGTCGAGTTCAGTAAGCATACCACACTTTCCAAATGCTAGAATGGCAGACATTGTTTTTTCGTAGCACATTTTTTGTCGTTGCACAATCAGGTTAGTCTGACACATCCATGGAATTGTCGGAACTGGAATCGCCCTCGTTGTCAGAAACAGCCCAAGTCGGCTTATCGGTCAGCCATTAGTCCAAAGCTTTCGAGTTACACTCTGCACACTGCAACCTCTTTTTACGCCGTTGACATTCATGTAATTTATCGGCATATTTCACAACAAGGTATGCAAGTGGCGGGCAGCAAAACTCGCTTTGTAGGTCGACAATATTAACACTATTTACAGTACCTTGACAAATTTTCTGCAGCCAGAACTTCTGTTGATGGTCAGCCGCGTAGATCGTACCACTTAGTAGATTTCTTACAGTGTTACCGATCTTGCGGAATGGAAGTTCACCTTGACACCAGGGTAAACTGCCTATAGTTGTGTATGCTATATTGGGGTCATGCTGACATGAGTCCACCTTGGTTAGCATGGCCTCGAAGCCGACTTGGGCTGTTTCTGACAACGAGGACGATTCCAGTTCCGACAATTCCATGGATGTGTCAGACTAACCTGATTGTGCAACGACAAAAAATGTGCTACGAAAAAACAATGTCTGCCATTCTAGCATTTGGAAAGTGTGGTATGCTTACTGAACTCGACAAGACAGAAGAACTACCCTACTTACCTAAAGAATTTTTGCTGGTGTATGCAGCCAATCAAATAAAGTGGGTATTCGACTACTTGTCTACAAATTTGAAAAATGATCCGGACATAGTTGATTGCCTGCCGTGCACCGAGTGTTTCGACAATGACAGGCCTGAACAAGACACACCTTCAACACCGCACAGTCGTGGATGGTGCAAGAAACTACATGAAATTATTTAAAATAATGTGTATTACATAATAATGTCTCAGTACGTAAAATGTTGCGCTACAGTGAGGACATGGATTATCTGATTTTATTAAAGGGTCATAAAACCATTACTTATAGTTCGGACGGATATGTTGTGTTCTCCGAACAGTGTAAAGATGGTTGTCATGTTGGTTATTTACATGGAGAGAAATCGGTAATAAAAATATTTGAAACTAAAACGTGTGATTCTTCAAAATGTCCTGTTTTTAATATTAATACTTTAGATAATGTACCTAATACAAAAACAAGTTCTACAGAAATTAATTGTGATTGTAACTGTCATCACCACTATCATGGTTTCTGTGAATGCATTCGCCGACTGTTTGCATATATTTTTAAGCGATGAGTCATACAGACAGGTTTTAACCGGTTATATGTAAAAGCCGATCGGTAGTATATGTAAAAAGCCGGTCAGTACGAGTTTGGAAGCCTCAGAATGCAGACGTTTCATCCTGCTAATCCGTACGTCAGTGTGAAACAAGCTTTATCCCAGGTAAGCTACTCTTACTGGAATGGCGGGGACTTTAAAAAGCTATACGGAGACATGTGACGGACTATTTCATACTATAGTTTCCGATGACTTGAATTCATACGAACATTGTCAAAATATTGTTAGCTGTCAAATTTACGGACAGTGCCCCGTGTTTTACATGAGGGAAAAAACTGTACTACCGAGTTCTATCGATCAAGTAATTGAGTTCGCCAAGAATCAAGAAAGACTACCTCTTCATTCACCTGAATGTGCTACTATACAATTCTACAATCCTGCAGCAAACTGTATTACTACGAGTGAAATTGGTATTCAAACCACGAAAGAACAAATTTCCAACGTGCGAAAAGTGTACCAGAAAGAAAAAAATCCTCGCAAGCCTGCTAAAAACAATTTGAAAACTACAAGTACTTTCTTCGGTCTCGAACCAGCAGCCCTGCATACTGCGGATGTTCAACGGATTGTACGCAATGAAATGCAAAAGATTTTAAAAAGTATGTCGGAGATAATAAATGTAGAATAAATTTTTAATGTTTTAGTTTTGTAATGTGTTCTTACTTTTAATAAATGTATTAAACTTACCTGATTTATTTATTTCCTTACATATCTATAATGACTATTTAGCTGCTCGAGTGTCAGCTGGCGCCACAAAGTCGCAGACCTTTTGTAGCATGTGCGTCATGACTGCAGCTCGAGTGCTTGGACTGTTGACGAGCTGTTTGTGGCAGGCTCAGACATTCCTGAGCACCTCATGGCGCCACAAAGTCGCGGACTAATGGACCTGCTACGACATGCACGGTCACGTATATTGTTCGGGCCCCCCTCAGCACTGCGAGACGACATTCCTGAGTGATGAGTCACGATGCATGCAGTGCCTCGCCGCCTTATCACCTAGGTCATTAGTGGTTTTACCCGACTCACCAGTGGTAGGCTATCTGCTCCACACCTCTCATAGACCTGCCACGACCTGCGCATGAGTCATGCTGGGTTTTTCCGAAGACAAAGGTACTTCCCCTCCACATACTACATTCCTATTGGTAGGTTCGGTAAAAATACTCTGTTCCTATTGGCTGTATTGGGAGGTCCGCGACTATAAAAGGACAGGATTAGAGGGTCGGAGCTTCATTGTGAGTTTGGAGTTTGAGTGAGTTAGTTCGTGTGTGAGTTTCGCTGCTACCACGATTCCTACCGCCAACGCTACATCGCCTTCTACAGCTCCACTGCACCATTTTCTGAGGTATGCTACATGTTTCGATATGTTTCTCAGCTTAAACTTTTTTGTAGGTTATCAGCTTAAACTTCTTTTAGGTTATTAGCTAATTTTTTCTGTATACTTTAACTTTTATGTATGCTAGCAGGAATATTTTTTTCAGCTTTGGATTTTCGACTAACTGTTTCTCTGTACTTAAACTTTTGTATAAGCTAGCAGGAATATTTTTCAGCTAACTACTTCTCTGTACTTGAACTTTTGTATAAGCTATCAGTAATATTTTTCAGCTAACTACTTCTCTGTACTTGAACTTTAGTGTATGTCAGCAGGACTTGGACTTAAACTTATGTGTGGGTAACCAGGAATTGTTTAGCTTAAACTTTTAACAGCACTTTAAATATTCTAGCATTGTTAGGTTGTGCATTAGACTAGTTTTGAACATGTTTAGTTAACATTGAATAATTTTTCAGCTTTAACTTTAATCAGTACTTTAAATATTCTACCATTTTTTAGGATTGTACATGAAGGAGTAGCTTTGAGGTTATGTTTGTAACTTTTTTATTTAGTAAAATTGCTAACAGTTTAGGCTAGTAAGCTTGAGGACTAGAGTTTTGAGGGTATGTTTGCAACTTTTTTTATTTAGTTACATTGCTATCAGTTTAGGTTAGTAAGCTTGACGGCTAGAGTTTTGAGGTTATGTTTGAAACTTTTTTTATTTAGTAACATCGCTATCAGTTTAGGTTAGTAAGCTTGAGGGCTAGAGTTTTTGAGGTTATGTTTGTTTTCGTGTTAACATCTAGCAAGATTGTATTCTTAATTATTTTGTTACAGTTCTCCGTACGTCGAGCTTCCTTCGCGTGTTCCGTACGTCGAGACCGGACTACAGATAGCTGTGATGGCATCAACCATGCAGAAATGCCGTTTCTGTCCTGCTACCTTCACGGCAGGCAACAACCGCTACCGGCACGAGCGTCAGTGTGCTGAGAATCAGCTTCGTGACTTCCAGCAGTGCCACCTGTGTGGGAAGATGGTCGCACGCAGCGACAAGATGCAGCAGCACCTTTCAACATGTACTGGTGCTGTCGCCACGACATCAGGCACCCGGTGTAGCTTCTGCTATAAGGCCTTCGCCCGTGCTGATGTCGCCAGACTACATGAGAAGTCGGCTTGCGGACTAAACCCTAACCGCATAGCACATTCCTGCACGAACTGTGCTAAAGAGTTCGTCAGGGCTGACACTCTTCGCAACCACATTAAGGTGTGCAAGGGGCCTGCTCCGCCTCCAACAAAGAAGCAGAGGATGGCAGCAGTTAAGCCAGCAGTACTGCCTAAACCATCGACCAGCCGAACAAAGGTGGTGACCGGCGCGGGTTTGGCCAATACCCATGGCTTCATCACCGCCGAAGTGGGATTCAAGGGCAACTTGAAGACTTACGTTGCTGTAAATACGTCAAGTTCTGCCAAGGACATTTGTACGTACCTGGACTCCATCAAGGCAAAAATAATAAGCCAACTTGAGGAGGAGATTGAAGAGAATGGACCGCTGAAGTTTAATGTCGTTCTTGAGTGCGACTACGAAAAACCAGTAGATGCCTGTGAAGACAAGAGGGCCTTCAAAACCATGAATGTTCCCCTCTACGCAGTTCATGAGGTGGAGGAGGCAGTTACCGAGTCCATCTCCAAGATCTGCAAGGAGGAGGAAGACTACATGGGAAAGGGATCCGGATGGACTTTGTCGGCCGTTAAGCGACTTCAACTCCGAATAAACAAGCTTGATCCACTCCGTGCCAGTTCCTACATAGAATTACCTACTTCCATCAAAGACAAATACGCTGTGATCAATCCGCAAAACCTCGAAGATCACATGTGCTTCAAGTGGTCAATTCTTGTTAAGTACGTGGAAGGTGAGCATCCTGAACGTGTCAACCAGCGCTACCGTGACCTGGAGGGGAAGTTCAACTTCAGCAACATTGACTTCCCTACTCCAATCAAGCAAATACCGCTGTTTGAAAAACAGAACCCCGGAGTCTCCATCAACATTTACAGTATCGACGAGAACCTGAATGTTGTTCCTGCACGAGTCGCTCCTGAAGAGAAAGAACATCATTTCGATCTGCTGCTCTTGGTCAATGACAATTTGTCCCATTTCACATTCATTAAAAATTTTTCTGCCCTGGTTCGCTCCCAACTCACTACACACACTGAGGCTATTCATGTTTGCAAAAGATGCTTTAAGCATTACGATGATCGGGATAGGGTTACAGGACTCACGGGTCTTCGGTGTTTGGAAAAACACAGTGAGCTCTGCAAACAGCATGCTGCTGTTAGGATGGAAATGCCTCAAGTTGATGAAAATGGTCAGCCTCCTGTTCTGAAGTTCAAAAACTTCCACCATGCCGATAAGATGCCTATCGTGGTATATTGCGACTTTGAGGCTATTCTAGAGAAAATCCATACATGTCACCCGAATCCTGATGAGCCATACACGCTGCAGTATCAAAAGCATAAGGCATATAGCTACTGCATTTACATGAAAGTGGATAACACCATCATCCCTGCACACCTCACTTCTTCACTTCCTTCACAGCCTGAAGTGTATAGGGGTTGTGACGCAGAAGATAAGTTCATTTCTCGCATTGTGGAAATTGGACATGATGTCCAGAAAATCTTTTCCACATCTGTTCCAATGACTCCGCTCACGCATGCTCAAAACACCGCTTTTCTGCAAGCAAGATGTTGTTGCTACTGTGGAGGAAAGTTCGGGGGAAATTCAAAGAAAGTCCGTGATCATAATCACTTCACCGGCGAATTTATTGGGCCTGCATGTAATGACTGCAACCTTCTCAGGCGCAGACCAAAAAAGTTGATTGTGTTCTTCCACAACATGGCCTATGACCAGAACTTCATTATCAGGAAGTTAGGGTACGACACTAAAGAAATTTTCATAATTCCGAATTCAGAGGAGAAGCTGATAACTTTTTCTAAGAAGTTACATGATAAGTTCAGCATTCAGTTTGTAGATACGTTCCGCTTCATGAGTCGTGGTCTCGCTTCGCTCGCTGAGTTCTTGCCTGCAGACAAGTTTGTCAGTACTGTTGAGTTTTTCGCTCCTGATGAGCTGGAATTGGTTACCCGCAAAGGAGTATTCCCATACGATTTTGTAGATTCTTTTGTTCGACTAGACGATACTTGTCTTCCACCTATCGATGATTTCTACAATAGTCTGACTGATTCAGGGATTTCAGAGATGGAGTATGCTCATGCAGGGAAAGTCTGGGACAAGTTTCAGTGTGCTACTTTGGGGGAGTACGCTGACTTGTACCTAAAGACAGATGTCCTGATCCTGACGGATGTGTTCGAGAATTTTCGCAGTCTTTGCTTGGACACGTACAGTCTAGACCCCTCGCACTACATTTCTTGTCCAGGATTCGCTTTCGACGCGATGCTTCGTACCACAGGTGTAAAACTCGAGCTTCTGACAGATTATGACATGTACATGTTTGTGGAAGCAGGTATTCGCGGTGGTGTAGCGCAAAGCATCAAGAGGCATTGTGTGGCTAATAACACCTACGTGCCTGAGACATATGATGCATCCAAGCCATCCACCTATCTGGAGTACATTGATGCCAATAATTTGTATGGGTGGGCAATGTCTCTGCCGCTCCCCATTCGTCATTTCAAATGGTCAGACACATCCATTGATGTTATGTCTGTACCGGATGATTCTCCTATCGGGTACATTATCGAGTGTGATGTGGAGTACCCTCCCGAGCTCCATGAAAGTCACAAAGACCTGCCGTTTCTTCCCGTGAATCAATGTCCGCCTGGCTCAAAGCAATCGAAACTCATGACAACGCTGGAAAATAAGGAACATTACATTGTACACTACAGAAACCTCCAGCAAGCAGTATCACACGGGTTGATGGTTACTAAGATACACAGAGTCCTTCAGTTTGAGCAGTCGGCATGGTTGGAGCCGTATATTCAGCTCAACACCAACAAACGCAAAGCAGCAGCCAACGAGTTCGAGAAGGAGTTCTTTAAGTTGGCTGTGAACTCCACGTTCGGGAAACTTATGGAGAACAAGAGGCGGAGGCTCAAAATGGAGCTGGTGTGCTCCGAGAAGAGATTTAAGAAACTGGTGTGTCGCCCATCCTTCAAGGACCGCACGATGTATGAACCGAATTTAACGCTTGTCCACCTGAACCATGAGACCATCATTTTTGACAAACCGATCTATGCCGGACTAGCAGTACTCGACCTTTCCAAAACACTCATGTACGACTTCCACTACAATACTATGAAACCCCGATACAATGATAATATTCATCTAGCATACATGGACACCGACAGTTTTGTCTACGAGATCCATACACAGGACTTCTACCATGACCTCAAAGCCGACTTCACATTAATGGCGAAGTTCGACACAAGCTGCTACCCTTCCGACCACCCTTGCTTCTCCCCAGTCAACAAAAAGGTTGTTGGAAAATTCAAGGACGAGTGTGGAGGAGAAGTAATGAGCGAGTTTGTCAGTCTACGGGCCAAACTCTATGCCTACAAGTGCGGTGGCAAGGTCGAGAAAAAGGCCAAGGGCATCCAGCGTTGTGTGGTCAAAAACCGCATCACATTCGGTGACTACCTGGATGCCCTGCAAGACCACCGCACAAGGAGGGCAGGCGTTAGAGCCATACGGTCGAGGCAGCATGTGCTGTATAGTGAATACAGTAATAAGCTGGCCATCACGTGGGAGGACGATAAGCGACGTATCTGCGAGGATGGTATCCGCACAATCCCCCACGGCTATATAGGAGACGACGAATAATTTTTTTCTGCAAATAGTTTGGGTGTTGCTGTTTCAATTTGTTGTATAGTTTCAGTTTTTTTTGTTGTATAGTTTCAATCTTTTGTATAGTCTCAATTTTTGTTGTATTGCTTCCATTTCTGTTGTATATTTTCCGTTTTTTTGTTTTATAGTTTCCATTTTTTGATTTATAGTTTCCATTTTTTGTTTTATATTTTCCATTTTCGTTGTATAGTTTCCATTTTTGCTATATGGTTTCATTTTTTGTTGTATAGATTCGTTTGATGTGTATGTATTTTTCTTTAATCCAGAATTTGTTTTTGTAGCGTTCGAGGTTATTTAAATAAATATGATAATACCTACATACTGCTTATTATTTTAAATATAGAACCTTTATTCCTCAAGGTACTTATACTTAATTTGATATCGTAAAATGGTCATGTAATTATACATAAACACCTAAATATCTGCTTCCATGCAGCTTTTTAAACACGAGTACGCAAACACGGACTCTGAAAAATTTCTGGTCCGCTAAGATGGAGTAATAAATTTATATTTTTTTAAAATTATAATTACTTTAACTATCGCATCCGCAGCAATGAAATAATAACATATATGTTAGTTAAAACCTGTAAATGATTATGCCTTTAAGAATAAATGGTTGTCACAACAACAAAATGACTGAGTATTTTATGGTCTATAAGAATCATAACAACATTGGTACGGGATAGAAAGTCGGCCTTACATACACTAAGGTGCTTTAGGATGGTGATGACATCATCGGATGAAATCAATATGGCGGAATCCAGGATGGCTGCCTCCAGCAGACGATAATGGTTTAGATTATTGTTTTTATAATAAATTTATTTTAAAAGATGGTGGTGTTACGAAAAATTGCGACAGGGATGAGTGGGGTGTTCGATGATGTAATCGTAATGTAGAAGAGTGGGGTGCTCGATGATGTAAACGTAATGTATAGGAGTGTGGTGCTAGATAATTATAACATTTAATTAAAATTAAATTATTAATTTTTATTTTTTTTAATTAAAATCGGATAATAAATAAGGATTTTCAAGATGGCGGACATGACGTCATAATAAGGTGGAATGTTCTAGAAAACAAAATGGTCGTCGGGGTCAAAGGTTAAAGTCAAATCCAAGATGGCGGCCGGAAGTGACGTAACCCAGGATGGTGGCCGGAAGTGACGTAATCCAAGATGGCCGCCGGAAGTGACGTAATCCAAGATGGCGGACGGGAGTGACGTAATCCAAGATGGCCGCCGGAAGTGATGTAATCCAAGATGGCCGTTGCGGATCCCCGGATCCCCCACCACCCACCGGTGTCCCCATACATACCAAATACACCTACTCCTGTACAATTAAGATGAATAAAGATAACGAAGACTGGGCTACAACATCGCGGAAGAGGAACGAAGGCGAAAAAGCTAATGCTAAAATTACTGATCTAGATCAAGATAATAATTTAAAATTTAAAAGAAACGAAGGAAGTTGTAACCACATTAGAAATGAAAATATATTTACTCCAATATCTAGTCGTCTCCATGAAAATGTGAAAGATGGAGAACCACCTGAAGCTTACAAGGTCGAAGACTTTGATGAATCATCTGAGGCTGGCATGATTGAAGATTGTGGTGACACATCTGAGGCTGACATGATTGAGTACTGTACTGAAACACCTAAAGCAGGCAAGATCGAAGACTGTGATGGCAGTCTGAGACCAAAACGATGGAAACGACGTAATAAAATAAATTATCCTGATCAAGTTTGTGGTGCTGACATGATTGAAGACTGTGGTGACACATCAGAAGCTGGCATGATTGAAGATTGTGGTGACACATCTGAGGCTGACATGATTGAGTACTGTACTGAAGCACCAAAAGCATGCAAGAGCGAAGACTGTGATGGTGGTTTGAGACCAAAACGATGGAAACGACGTAATAAAATAAATTATCCTGATCAAGCTTGTGATAATCACTGGCAAGATGACGAAAGTGACCTTGTGGTTGGTGTTAAAACGATAGACACCAGAGATAATATTTATTATAAACATGCAAGGATGATAAAGGCAGCAGAAGAGATTGCTTATACCTCATGGGAAGATCCTAACATATTGGTTAACAGGCTACGACTACTACATGGATCGCTTTGTGCAGGAAACTATTCGAACATTAAAGAAATATCCTTCATACTCAAAGAACTGAGGGAAGCTGGCTACATACAATAATGGATTAAATTAAATGTATGTGTATAAACTTGAAGATAAATTAATATATTTTCTTTCCAGATGGAAGCTATCATTTATCAAAATCTGATTTCTAAATAAAACTTATAACTTAAAGGTGTAAAAAACGTTACCACTGCCAGTCAAAATGTATACTGATAAAGACATGTTAGTAATCATGCCAAGTTCGATAAAAGTAATAGGAATCAGTTGGAACCAATTGAAGATGGAGCTCTTGGAGCAATTGGAGCCTTTTGAAGCATTTGGAGTCTTTTGGAGCTGTTGGAGCCATTTGGAGCATTTTGAGCCTTTTGAAGCATTTGGAGCTGCCAAGCATTTAGAGCCATTTGGAGCTGTGTTAAGCATTTGGAGGCTGTTGGAGCATTTGGAGCCTTTTTTTGGAGCTGTTGGAGCATTTGGAGCTGCTGGAGACATTTGGAGCTGTCAAGCATTTGGAGGCCGTTTGGAGCATTTGCAGCCATTTAGAGCTGTGTTAAGCATTTGGAGGCTGTTGGAGCCATTTGGAGCATTTGGAGCTGCTGGAAACATTTGGAGCTGTCAAGCATTTGGAGGCTGTTGGAGCTGTTGGAGCCATTTGGAGGCCGTTTGGAGCATTTGGAGCATTTGGAGCCTTTTGAAGCATTTGGAGCTGTCAAGCATTTGGAGCATTTGGAGCTGCTGGAAACATTTGGAGCTGTCAAGCATTTGGAGGCCGTTTGGAGCATTTGGAGCCATTTGGAACTGTGTTAAGCATTTGGAGGCTGTTGGAGCTTTTGGAGCCATTTGGAAGCCGTTTGGAGCATTTGGAGCCATTTGGAGCTAAGAAGTAGTCGTTGTACGTCTATGCAGGGCTAAATTTTTATAAGATTGCTGTCTTTCGCAAGTGATTCTGTAGTAGGATAGAAATTGTGTAATAAATATTATGTTTGTAAAAGACTTTTAGATGTTTTATTCCTCGAACCTTACACTTTTCTGGTATTTTAATTAAATTTATTTTAGCTTCGTCCAGGATCGTGTCAAGGACCTTAGTCGATCTAATCAATCAGTATATAGATAACAAATTTATTTAATGAGTTTTGAACTTTTTCCCGAATCTCTAGCATTACAATTACGAATTTCCAATATGGTGGTCTTGATGTCTGATAGGATGATGGTAGTAGATGATTTAAAGTCTCTTTAAGAATGTTGAACATGGTTTATTGGAATTATTATTTTTTTCCATAAAATTAAATGTTTTGCATCGATCGAGGATCGAACCAAGGACTGGAGCGGATCGAATCGATATGTAAGTTAATGAGTGATTTATTTAATGAATTTTGGATTTTTTCCCGCTTTTCTAGCTACATTATTACATGATTTCAAGATGGCGGTCGAATTTCATGGTGGCGGGGGCACCTCGGTAATAAATGATTACTGCACTGTAGCGGGTTAGAATAAAATTATCCAGATGGAAATGTACTCTATAATACAAGTACACACAAGATGGCGTACTCCAGCGGGTGGTATCCTCTGGTAGAATGTACTGAACATAAAATGTCGGATCCATGATGGTCGACAAGGACAAAGTCAAATTTCAGGGTCAAGGTCAAATTTCAAGATCAAGGTCAAATTTCAAGGTCACGGTCAAATTTCAAGGTCAAGGTCAAATTTCAAGGTCAAGGTAAAATTTCAAGGTCAAGGTCAAATTTCAAGGTCAAGGTCAAATTTCAAGGTCAAAGTTCAAGGTCAAGGTCAAATTTCAAGGTCAAGGTCAAAGTTCAAGGTTAATGTCAAAGTTCAATGTCAACAGTTGAGGACAAAGGTATGGTGATCATAAAATTATACTACATGGTATCGGCACACTCTAGCAGATGAAAACAAGATGGTGGTCTCCAGTGGATGAAGACAAGATGGCGGACATGATGTCATACCAGTTGACGATATATACCTTGGTATTGGTGGTGATAGATCAGTCTAGGTAGCTTTCATGGAGGAAGGATCGACTGTTTACTCTCGTCGGGAATCGAACCAAGGACGTACATCGATATAATCAAATAGAATTCAAATACGTTAATTTTTTGATGAATTTTGGAATTTTTTTCATTAAAATCGGATAATAAATAAAGATTTTCAAGATGGCGTATAAATTTTAAGATTGCGGACATGACGTCATACTACCTGACGATATATATGCTTTGAAAAAAAAAGTGGTGGGAGTCAGTATGCCTGCAGCCACCGCGGGGGAAGGATCGGTCGCCATTTTTATTTTTTTGCACTCGTCGGGTTTGAACCGAGGACTCCGAGCTCAGTGTCGTAAATGTTTGTTTTTTAATATATTTATTAAATTTTTTATAATTTTAAAATTTTTTTTCATTAAAATCAGATAATAAATTTAAAGATGGCGGCCGTAACGGAAATTGCAGCGATGACGTCATAATTCAAAATGGCGGATAACACAATGCCGGAATTTTCTAGAAAACGAAATGACGTCATCCAAAATGGTGGATCCAAGATGGCCGTCGGGGTCAAGGTCAAAGGTCAAGGTCACATCCTGATAGAGGCTTAACTGAGGCTTGAGTTAAGGATGCTTAAGCCTCTATCAGGACATTTCTAGCCGTTGGGATTTTTGAGGAATAAAACGGGAAATTTTCCCTCGAAACGGGAATTTTTCCCTCGAAAACGGGAAATTTTTTCTTAAAACGGGAAATTTTGAGTCATTTTGAGGCATTTTTGGGGAATTTTGAGGAATTTTTGCCGCCGTGACGTCACAAATCCAAGATGGCGGACACCGGCACCGGCACCACACCCAGAACCCAGATCTAGGAAATACTATTTTATACTACTTGTAACCGCATTAGAAATGAAAATATATTTACTCCAATATCTAGTCGTCTCCATGAAAATGAGTAAGATGGAGAACCATCTGAAGCTTACAAGGTCGAAGACTTTGATGAATCATCTGAAGCGTGCATGATTGAAGATTGTGGTGACACATCTGAGGCTGACATGATTGAGTACTGTACTGAAGCACCTAAAGCAGGCAAGATCGAAGACTGTGATGGCGGTCTGAGACCAAAACGATGGAAACGACGTAATAAAATAAATTATCCTGATCAAGTTTGTGGTGCTGACATGATTGAAGACTGTGGTGACACATCAGAAGCTGGCGTGAACGAAAACTGTGCTGAAACATCTAAGGCTGACATGATTGAGTACTGCACTGAAGCACCTAAAGCAGGCAAGATCGAAGACTGTGATGGCGGTCTGAGACCAAAACGATGGAAACGACGTAATAAAATAAATTATCCTGATCAAGTTTGTGGTGCTGACATGATTGAAGACTGTGGTGACACATCAGAAGCTGGCGTGAACGAAGACTGTGCTGACACATCTAAGGCTGACATGATTGAGTACTGTGCTGAAGCACCAAAAGCATGCAAGAGCGAAGACTGTGATGGTGGTTTGAGACCAAAACGATGGAAACGTCGTAATAAAATAAATTATCCTGATCAAGCTTGTGATAATCACTGGCACGATGATGAAAGTGTCCTTGAGGTTGGTGTTAAAACGATAGACACCAGAGATAATATTTATTATAAACATGCAAGGATGATAAACGCAGCAGAAGAGTTTGATTATACATCATGGGAAGATCCTAACATATTGGTTGACAGGCTACGACTACTACATGGATCGCTTTGTGCAGGAAACTATTCGAACATTAAAGAAATATCCTTCATACTCAAAGAACTGAGGGTAGCTGGCTACATACAATAATGGCTTAAATTAAATGTATGTGTATAAACTTGAAGATAATTTATATATATTTTTTCTCCAAATGGTATCTACCATTTATCGAAATCTGATTTCTAAATAAAACTTATAACTTAAAGGTGCAAAATACGTTACCACTGCCAGTCAAAATGTATACTAATAAAGACATGTTAGTAACCAAGCCAAGTTCGATAAGAAAAGTAATTGGAATCAGTTGGAATCAATTGAAGATGGAGCTCTTGGAACAATTGGAGCCTTTTGAAGCATTTGGAGCCTTTTGGAGCTGTTGGAGCCATTTGGAGCATTTGGAGCCATTTGGAGCATTTGGAGCTGTCAAGCATTTGGAGGCCGTTTGGAGCAATTGGAGCCTTTTGAAGCATTTGGGGCCTTTTGGAGACATTTGGAGCATTTGGAGCCGTTTGGAGCATTTGGAGACATTTGGAGCATTTGGAGCCGTTTGGAGCATTTGGAGCAATTTGGAGACATTAGGAGCATTTGGAGCCGTTTGGAGCATTTGGAGCCATTTGGAGCTGTCAAGCATATGGAGGCTGTCAAGCATTTGGAGGCCGTTTGGAGCATTTGGAGCCTTTTGAAGCATTTGGGGCCTTTTGGAGACATTTGGAGCATTTGGAGCCGTTTGGAGCATTTGGAGACATTTGGAGCATTTGGAGCCGTTTGGAGCATTTGGAGCAATTTGGAGACATTAGGAGCATTTGGAGCCGTTTGGTGCATTTGGAGCCATTGGAGCTTTCAAGCATTTGGAGGCTGTCAAGCATTTGGAGGCCGTTTGGAGCATTTGGAGCCATTTGGAGCTTTGTTAAGCATTTGGTGGTTATTGGAGCATTTGGAGCCTTTTTTTGGAGCTGTTGGAGCATTTGGAGCCATTTGGAGCTGTCAAGCATTTGTAGGTTGTTGGAGCTGTTGGAGCCATTTGAAGGCCGTTTGGAGCATTTGGAGCCATTTGGAGCTAAGAAGTAGTCGATGCACGTCTATGCAGGGCTAAATGTTTATAAGATTGCTGGCTTTCGCAAGTGATTCTGTAGTAGGATAGAAGTTGTGTAATAAATATTATGTTTGTAAAAGACTTTGAGGTGTTTTATTTCTCGAACCTTACACTTTTCTGGTACTTTTTTAAAATTAAAGTTGATTTGTATCGGCCAGGGATCGAACCAAGGACCTTAGTCGATTTAATCAATCAGTATATAGATTACAAATTTATTTAATGAATTTTGAACTTTTTCACGAATCTCTAGCATTACAATTATGAATTTCCAATATGGTGGTCTTGATGTCTGATAGGATGATGGTAGTAGAGGATTTAAAGTCTCTTTAAGAATTTTGAACATGGTTTATTGAAATTATTATTTTTATATAAAATTAAATGTTTTGCATCATTCAGGGATCGAACCAAGGACTGGAGCGAATCGAATCAATATGTAAGTTAATGAGTGATTTATTTAATGAATTTTGGATTTTTTCCCGCTTTTCTAGCTACATTATTACATGATTTCAAGATGGCGGTCGAATTTCAAGATGGCGGGGGCACCTCGGTAATGAATGATTACTGCACTGTAGCAGGTTAGAATAAAATTATCCAGATGTAAATGTACTCCATAATACAAGTACACACACAAGATGGAGTACTCTGGCAGGTGGTAGCTCCTGGTAGCATGTACTGAACATAAAATGTCGGATCCATGATGGTCGACAAGTACAAAGTCAAATTTCAAGGACAAAGTCAAATTTCAATGTCACGGTCAAATTTCAAGGTCAAGGTCAAATTTCAAGGTCAAGGTAAAATTTCAAGGTCAAGGTCAAATTACAAGGTCAAGGTCAAAGTTCAAGGTCAAGGTCAAAGTTCAAGGTCAAATTTCAAGGTCAAGGTCAAAGTTCAAGGTTAAGGTCAAAGTTCAATGTCAACAGTTGAGGACAAAGGTATGGTGAACATAAAATTATACTACATGGTATCGGCACACTCTAGCAGATGAAAACAAGATGACGGTCTCCAGCGGATGAATACAAGATGGCGGACATGATGTCATACCAGTTGATGATATATACCTTGGTACTGGAGGTGGTAGATCAGTCTATGTAGCTTTCATGGAGGAAGGATCAACCGTTTACTCTCGCCGGGAATCGAACCAAGGACATACATCGATATAATCAAACAGAATTCAAATACGTTAATTTTTTGATGAATTTTGGAATTTTTTTCATTAAAATCGGATAATAAATAAAGATTTTCAAGATGGCGTCCAAATTTCAAGATGGCGGACATGACGTCATACTAGGTGAAGATATGTATACTTTGACATAAGTGGTGGGGGTCAGTCTGCCTGCGTCCACTGAGAGGGAAGGATCGGTAGCCATTTTTATTTTTTTTTGCACTTGTCGGGTTCGAACCGAGGACTCCGAACTCTGTGTCTAAAAAGTATGTTTTTTATAAATATTTTATTAAATTTATATTATTTAACTTTTTTTATAATTTAAAAAAAATCATTGAAATCGGATAATAAATAATAAAGTTAAAGATGGCGGCCGTAACGGAAAATGCAACGTTGACGTCATAATCCAATATGGCGGACAACAAAATGCTGGAATGTTCGAGAAAACAAAATGACGTCATCCAAAATGGCGGATCCAAGATGGCTGCCGTGATCTACTTGTCCCGTTACGTTATGTCCCGTTATTTATGTCCCGTTACGCTGTGTCCCGTTACGCCGGCTGCATGCACGAAAAAGCGTCACGTTACGCGGTGACCCGTTACACTCAACCAAGATGGCCGCCGTGACGTCACAATCCAAGATGGCGGAAAGGACACACAGCTCCACCGCCTGCCGCCTGTGCCAGAACATACTAACCTATACTACTGAAATAGGTTTTTGCAACCAAACCAGTTAGGCATTAAAAATTTATTATTTTCTTTGAGGAAGTAATTTTTTTTAATTTTTCTATCTTTTGTATGATAAACTACCTCTGCATTCTTTTATGAATAAAATTAAATCATTTTTATTGAATCGTCACTATTTTGTATGGATACAAAGGAGTGAAATGAAATGTACAGTTTAATTAATAAATTTACTTTTATTTGCATTCATTAGTTCAAATATATTTATTAATTTTGAAGTGTTGCGTGTGCCGTATTTATTTTTACAAGTACAAAAATAATTCGCAGCTGTTGGGATTTGAACCGACAATCTTTCGATAGGAAGTTAGCGATGCTGACCAAACAGGCACGAGGCTATACTTGAGAAAATTTGTTTCAGATATTATATACACATTTATAAAAATTTTGTTCACGGTAGGGGAATAATATTATTTCGTTTTTATAACACGATTTTATAACAAATACGCATCCCAAATACACCAAACTTATTCATAATGTGTTACAATATTTTTTAAACCATTGTGAAAAAGATCCTGGGTGTAATTTGAATTCTTATGACTAACTGTAAAACACCATTGTTGATTCAAAACGTATTTGAATATTCAATCAACATTACTTTTAAATAACCGTACCGATTGTGCTGAAAATCGGTGGACGATCGTTAAATTACTTAATATTAAGAATTCAAACGACGAAAATATGATTGAAAAGTCAAATCGATGGTTGTTCCAATCGAGTGGAAGAGAGAGGCCACGCATGCGTACAATGAGCAAACAGGACTCATCCGTAGTGGGACATCCGTAGTGGGACACTTTTCCGTGCGTGCAGCCGGCGTTCATCGATTTATTAGACGTTGTCACGTCAAAAAAAATGTGTAACATGCTGTCGTTCAAGACTACCACTATCAAATTTGTACATTATGACTCACATATGTAACGCTATAAATTGATTGAATCTATGAATCTACATCGATAATGCCCTTTATGTAAAGGACAATCCTCTGCTACAACTATAAGACTTGCTCCTTGGCACTATTCCAAAAATGCTTGGAGATCGATTCAAATTTCTCAAAAGTCATATCGGTGGAGATATGTTCGAAATAAAAATGTTATGGTTAAGGTAATTAATTCTAAAACAAAAAAAACGTTATGTCAGAGTGTACGTTTGTATGAGGTAGATACAGTCTAATTTTCAATGCCGACCAATGCTATAGGATTTTTTTACGATGCTTGCGTGTCACAAAAATTATTAACTAATCTCAAAACAGAGTTCGGAAAAGATCGAACTGGCTCAGTCATGACAGGGAATCGGCGGGTTGGGGGAAGGGGAGATTATGCCTTCGATGTTTTTCAACACATGAGATAAGCATTAATATTTTGGCTGTTGTAGTCACTTGCTATATAAAAATAAGTTTTTAAAATTAACTCCAGTGGGGTGTTCCAAAAGTAAAAGAATCAGGCAAGTCCAACCCCCGTTTTATGGATTGGCTATTATAAATTTAACGTAGAAGATAAGAGTCAACCATTGCGATCTTCGTTTTTATTAATCACATCATTGTGAGTAATGCTTATGGGTAATGCAAGCTTCTGTTGATAAATCTCAAAGTTTAGTACTATTATAAAAATGATAAAACAAAAAAAGCGTTGTGGTATTAAATATTGTGCTAGAAGGAACGTAAAAAATCTTTCAGGCGTAATTAATTAAAAATAAACAAATTCCTGATTGAGTTGCAGCTACGAGGACAAGAAACATATCTTGTTAAATAGTTTGTGAGAGGTTAAAGAGGAATGAAAAATTTTTAGACAAAGTTTGGTGACATGTTGATAAAGTGAACTCAAGGAGTAATAACTTAGTTGAGAGACACTAGGCGGGCAGAATATTAGCTTAAAAAGCCGAGGAAAAAAAAAGAAAGGCTCCATTAAAGAAATTTAAACAGATTTGAACTACATATACGGTTACCAAGGTCCTGAAAGTTAAACATAAGGTAGGATAGGTTTTTAGATTTAATCAAGGAAAATATATAAATCATTAATAAAGCATCAAAACCCCTTTATTTACCCAGTTCTGGTCACTCTAGGAAGTAAAATAAGCGGACCTGTGGGCAGAGCTAAATCATTTACCAATACAAGCAATCAAAACAAACTACACAATGCAAGAATGGAGAACCGAACACAACACGAGCAGTAGTAAAAAATGGGTTGTCGTTATCTCCCCCCACCCCCTAGGCACCATCTGGAAGCAGGGGTCGACAAAGGGGAAAGTGAGGAAGAATCATGGGAACAGGAAAAATTGGTGAAGAACTTTCCAGTCTTGAAGGGAGACAAGTGACCTCCAGAGAGCGCTTCAGTGGGAGACCCAGACTCGTGACCCCAGCTGAACCTGAGAACCCGCTCTCTGCATCAGCTCTTCGTCCCTGCCAGTTGACTCTTTCCGCTCCTGATCAGGCACTCCTTCTCCCCGCTCCTGATCAGACATCCCTTCTTCCCACTCATGATCACGACCCTCCTTCCCGCTACTGATCAGGCACTCCTTCCCGCTCCTGATGAGACACTCCTTCTTCCCACTCCTGATCAGACACCCCTTCTTCCAGCTCCTGATCAGGCACTCCTACCCGCTCCTGATCAGACACTCCTTCTTCCCGCTCCTGATCAGGCACTCCTTCCCGCTCCTGATCAGACACCCCTTCTTCCCGCTCCTGATCAGGCACTCCTTCCCGCTCCTGATCAGACACTCCTTCTTCCCGCTCATGATCAGACACCCCTTCTTCCCGCTCCTGATCAGGCACTCCTTCTTCCCACTCCTGATCAGACATCCCTTCTTCCCACTCATCACGACCCTCCTTCCCGCTCCTGATCAGGCACTCCTTCCCGCTCCTGATCACACACTCCTCCTTCCCGCTCCTGATCAGACACTCCTTCTTCCCACTCCTGATCAGACACTCCTTCTTCCCGCTCCTGATCACGACCCTCCTTCCCGCTCCTGATTAGACACTCCTTCTTCCCACTCCTGATCAGACACTCCTTCCCGCTCCTGATCACACACTCCTTCTTCCCGCTCCTGATCAGACACTCCTTCTTCCCACTCCTGATCAGGCACTCCTTCTCTCCGCTCCTGATCAGACTTCCCTTCTTCCCGCTCCTAATCAGACACTCCTTCTTCCCACTCCTGGTCAGACAATCCTTCCCGCTCCTGATCACACACTTCTTCTTCCCGCTTCTGATCGGACACTCCTTCTTCCCGCTCCTGATCAGACACTCCTTCCCGCTCCTGATCAGACACTCCTTCTTCCCGCTCCTGATCACGACCCTCCTTCCCGCTCCTGATCAGACACTCCTTCTTCCCACTCCTGATCAGACACTCCTTCCCGCTCCTGATCACACACTCCTTCTTCCCGCTCCTGATCAGACACTCCTTCTTCCCACTCCTGATCAGGCACTCCTTCTCTTCGCTCCTGATCAGACTTCCCTTCTTCCCGCTCCTAATCAGACACTCCTTCTTCCCACTCCTGGTCAGACACTCCTTCCCGCTCCTGATCACACACTCCTTCTTCCCGCTCCTGATTGGACACTCCTTCTTCCCGCTCCTGATCAGACACTCCTTCCCGCTCATGATCACGACACTCCTTCTTCCCACTCCTGATCAGACACTCCTTCTTCCCGCTCCTGATCAGACACCCCTTCTTCCCGCTCCTGATCAGGCACTCCTTCTCCCCGCTCCTGATCAGGCACTCATTCTCCCCACTCCTGATCAGACACTCCTTCCCGCTCCTGATCACCCACTCCTTTTCCCGCTCCTGATCACGACCCTCCTTCCCGCTCCTGATCGGACACTCCTTCTTCCCGCTCCTGATCAGACACCCCTTCTTCCCACTCATGATCACGACCCTCCTTCCCGCTCCTGATCAGACACTCCTTCTTCCCACTCCTGATCAGACACTCCTTCTTCCCGCTCCTGATCACACACTCCTTCTTCGCGCTACTGATCAGACACCCCTTCTTCCCACTCATGATCACAACCCTCCTTCCCACTCTTGATCAGACACTCCTTCTTCCCACTCCTGATCAGACACTCCTTCCCGCTCCTGATCACACACTCCTTCTTCCCGCTCCTGATCAGACACTCCTTCTTCCCACTCCTGATCAGGCACTCCTTCTCTTCGCTCCTGATCAGACTTCCCTTCTTCCCGCTCCTAATCAGACACTCCTTCTTCCCACTCCTGGTCAGACACTCCTTCCCGCTCCTGATCACACACTCCTTCTTCCCGCTCCTGATCGGACACTCCTTCTTCCCGCTCCTGATCAGACACTCCTTCCCGCTCATGATCACGACACTCCTTCTTCCCACTCCTGATCAGACACTCCTTCTTCCCGCTCCTGATCAGACACCCCTTCTTCCCGCTCCTGATCAGGCACTCCTTCTCCCCGCTCCTGATCAGGCACTCATTCTCCCCACTCCTGATCAGACACTCCTTCCCGCTCCTGATCACCCACTCCTTTTCCCGCTCCTGATCACGACCCTCCTTCCCGCTCCTGATCGGACACTCCTTCTTCCCGCTCCTGATCAGACACCCCTTCTTCCCACTCATGATCACGACCCTCCTTCCCGCTCCTGATCAGACACTCCTTCTTCCCACTCCTGATCAGACACTCCTTCTTCCCGCTCCTGATCACACACTCCTTCCCGCTCCTGATCAGACACGCCTTCTTCCCGCTCCTGATCAGGCTCTCCTTCTCCCCGCTCCTGATCAGACATCCCTTCTTCCCGCTCCTGATCACACACTCCTTCTTCGCGCTACTGATCAGACACCCCTTCTTCCCACTCATGATCACAACCCTCCTTCCCACTCTTGATCAGACACTCCTTCTTCCCACTCCTGATCAGACACCCCTTCTTCCCGCTCCTGATCAGGCACTCCTTCTCCCCGCTCCTGATCAGGCACTCATTCTCCCCGCTCCTGATCAGACACTCCTTCCCGCTCCTGATCACCCACTCCTTCTTCCCGCTCCTGATCAGACACCCCTTCTTCCCGCTTCTGATCAGTCACCCCTTCCCGCTCCTGATCAGACACTCTTTTTTCCCGCTCCTGATCACAAACTCCTTCCCGCTCCTGATCAGACACCCCTTCTTCCAACTCCTGATCAGACACTCCTTCTTCCCGCTCATGATCACGACACTCCTTCCCGCTCCTGATCAGGCACTCCTTCTCCCCGCTCCTGATCAGACATCCCTTCTTCCCGCTCCTGATCACACACTCCTTCTTCCCGCTCCTGATCAGACACTCCTCGACGAGCTATCAGCCCGGCGCATTATCCCAGTAGCGGTGACCCATTCTTTTTTATGTGTATCTTAAAGGAAGATATTCTATTAACTCACCTATGGTACTCACCATTCCAAACATATATTATAAATTCATTTAAATTCATCTGAGAACTGGTTTTTTTATACAAATTTCCAGTGGAAGTTAAGAGTTCATAAAATACTTTTTTATCATTTGTTCATATAAATATGCATGTTCATTGCCATTTTATTTCAATCCGAGATGAAAGATAAGTATATAACACTTGATTTCGTTTTGAGATATTATGCACCACATTTCAGTCAGCAGCCAGTCCGCAATCTTTATTAAAGAAAGGCTAGTTTGTGTTGTTTATAATAAAGTTTTTGTCTATATGTTTCAATGAATTAATTATACTGTCTTTCTTTAAAAAAAAATTTATTAAATTTTATTGGGTTATAATACTAAAAATGTTGTATTAAATAATATGTTCGTGTTATTGGTTGTGTATTATAACTTTTTTTCGTACCTGTAAATAATATACCACGTTTAAACACCGAAACAATTGAAAAGATGATAGTTGTGTTAAGTTCTTAAAAAAACATTTTGATGTCAGTCTCACATCATATTTATTTTAAAAACATTTAGTGATCACATGAAAAAATAACAACCAAAATGTCTAAAAGTCTAAAAAATCCCATTGTAAAATTGTATTTCTCAGACAGGCCGTAGTTAACATTTGTATAGTAAAATAAAAAATATGTATACAGCATAATTACAATTTTTTAAAGATATCAAAAATAACTGATCCCTAAAAGTGTAACTAATGAATGCGACTTTCATCCAAAAAAAAAAACTAATAGAACAAAAAAACACTCCTCTTCAATTATTTTTCGTTAATTTCATTTTTAAAGTTTTAAGTTGAATGAACTTGGAGGAGCCTCATTCACGCACTTGAAGCGCCGGGGTGGTGTTGACTGCAGGTGTGAAAGCCGCGGGGTCGGGGTGATGATAGAGGAGGGAAGAGGAGAGGCCTCAGTACTCGCTGGCGTCCTTCGCCCCCAGCTGGTCGTCGTCGCTGTCCGCCGTGTCGGCCGCCACTTCGGCGTAGTCCTTCTCCAGCGCCGCCATGTCCTCGCGCGCCTGCACGAACTCGTCCATCTCCATGCCCTCGCCCACGTACCAGTGCACGAAGGCGCGCTTCGCGTACATCAGGTTGAACTTGTGGTTGAGCCGCTGCCACGCCTCGCTTATGGCCGTCGTGTTGGACAGCATGCAGACCGCGCGGCTCGTCTTGGCCAGGTCGCCTCCCGGCACCACCACGGGCGGCTGGTAGTTGATGCCCACCTGCAGGCATGCCACCACACCTCGCACATGGCTCTAGGGTACATGCCAGCTCACGAATTGCTTTGTTTTATGCCCTCGTGTGTGTTCCGTTGCCAAGTATCGTATGCTATTATGGCGTGGTAACCTTTTCAAAAATAAATCATAACATGTGTACCGCTAACTAGTATTTTGGCACAATTTTAAATTTGAATTTTTAAAAAATAATGTCTCCAGTTATTCTTTTGCTGCAAGAACTTAAACGTTTTCCTCTTCCTGTACACTCCCATTCAATCTTTGTCAGACCTGTCTCCCTAATTTTTCCCAGCCCAAGATTCGAATTTTGCCGAGTCTTTTGCGAGTCAGACTGGTATCCGTTTATTCCCGCCTTGGCGCACGAACGTCGCCTGTAATTCGCCTCCGATCCGTGACGAGAACTGCTATGTCCTGCAAGCTCTCAGGGCAGGCTGCTTCTAAGACCTCGCCTGACGTGAGCCATTTTCACCAACGTACAGTCATGCCTCCGGGCTCAGAAGAGCCTCTTTCCCACTACCACAGCAGCCCCCACACACACCCCCCTCTCCAAGTTTTCCTGGGAACACTGGCCCAGAGCGATGACCGGCCACTAACCCCGGCCAGGGTCGGCCTGACCCCAAGGCCACGACACTAGTCCCAAAAGTACATGCTTATGCCACCTGGCGGTAGTTTTGCGAATCACTTCCCCTGGGTGTTTGAACGCCCGCTAAACGCCTACCCTCTGGCGTCTCCCGCAGTAACCAGTACCCCGTAGTTCCTTCCCAGGCCACCAGAGCGCTGGCTTAGCCCGCTCCATAAGCCCCTATGCTGCTAGCAGTCGCCTCGTGTGAGTCGTTATCTACTTGGTTCAGACACACCTCAGTAGGTCACGCTGACATCGGCCAGTACCATTAACTTCGAGATATAGAAGTCAGTATTTCTCGACAAGCCCCTTGGTAATCTTCGGATCCTTTCGGTCCGAAAGCCGAAGCCTCCCCCCTTTCTTTTCTGTAACCCCGCCTTTTAATTACGAGGCGCTGCCGCCCCAAACTTACTGCGCGCCACGACTCTGGACTGACTTCTTCGCATCTACATCATCAGGACGCCTCTCCGTTTTTCTTTTAAGATGTAATCAGCTAGACAAGGGATATGATTCCCACAACTTCAGTGATTAGCCTATAGTCAGCTCTACCTCGTAGGAGTAGTCATATTTTATTCATCATCAGTTATTAATTAATTTTTGTAATCATGGAAACGTCCGTGACAACCGCGAGATCGCGAGCTCAGCACATCCGGGCTGATCCTGGAAGCCATCTCCCTGTTTGACAGGGCACAACAACCGGACACACTCCAAGGACCAGATCAGTCTCCACGGGCCGGATGACTAAGGCCCTCTGACGTCCCGTCAGCTGTTCCACTTCGTCCAGCAACCTTCAAACCACCAGCCCTTCGGTTTTTTAAAATCTTTTCGGACTAGCATTGAACCACGACGTTGATCTAACGTTTCTGGGACTGCGACTCCTTAACAGGTTTATTGTTACGAATTTTATTTCAGTTGTGTTAATCATCCATATAATTGTCTAATAAAGGCCGGCCCATTCTTTTATAATGTGATTATAAATCTATGTTATATATATTTGTTAAATAATTTATAAAATATCCAATATGAAAATAATCAAAAGTAAAATAAAAACAGAGGTACTAATATCTATACGATCTCATTATTTTACCTTCTGAAACCAAAATATCCACTAGTTGCCCCCCCCCCCCCAAGTCATCAGGAGAGTGAATTGTAACAAAGTTATATCATAACTTGGGTTTACTCTATTATGACTGAGGAGTGCAACACATGCTGCTAGAAAACAATGACTGTAGGAACTGGCGGATTAATGGTCGTCTAAGTAAATTTATTTTGGAAGTGGAATTTAGTTACTGTCGATAGTGACAGTCGAGGCGATGTAATGAATAAAAACCACATCGGCACGTGGCCATCACGTGATTTAGAAGAGATACATCGCAGATAGAGGTATTTGTCTGTATAGACTGTCGCCCTTAGCCTTGGCTACTGGGCCTACTAAAGGCGACAACTCCCGCCCCTGGCCTCGGGTCATTTACAAAATGCACATCATAACGGGAACTTTGCGTCAAAAGCCCTAACTTTATGTAAAATGCAACCCATGCTAAAGAGTACAGGTAAATGCATAATATTAAATCAAACAACACTGTAAAACCAAAACAGAATAGTGTCCTGAAGTAGCAGCATGAATTAATTTAAATATCAAAATAAAAATAAAATATATGTCTTAACATTTATTTATTTACGTATTTCCAAAAAGACGCAATAAACGCAATACGGCAAATTATAATCATACTGACTTTCGCGTGGCCATGAATTTAAAATAAAAATCAATTAAAAACTATACACAAATAATTTATCCCAAAAGGCTGCAAGCATGATTTTACGCACAGGACAATACGGCACGTATTTCTCGTTTCTGTCCTTTACCAAATAGTAGCTCAAAAATACACTTGCTTAAAACTATTTTCAAAAAACTTTCACAAAACATACATACTTTATACTTAAAGAGGCTAACACAGTTATCGTTAAAAATAATGACTAAATCTGATATACAGTCTTAAATACTGCAATATAAACAAATATTGCAATAAATGATTAACATTAAATTGGCCTTTAAGAAAAGTTCATAGCCCGGGCAGTCTTCGCCGCATACTCAAGTTGATAGTCAAACGCGGGGATGACGTCATCAACTGTACACTTGGTCTTTAAATGGTGTAATTATAGGTCGCTGGTTTTTGTTATATTATATTCTCTGCACAAACATTGCGTGAAATTAAATTTATTCTTGGTTTTCTGCTGGGCATCCAAACCTGATTATGAATATCTTAGTCATATAATGCCGACGTGCCGACGAAACGAAAATGACAGGTAGTTACGAGGGAAGTTGCTTCCTCGTTTTATGCACACACTCTCGCGTAAATCATACACACCCAGTGCTACTTTCAACTCTTGTAGAACCATGTTCGCCTAAACTTCAAATTCCGCGGTGTTGTAAATTAGGGGCGGGAGCTCGCAGACATACACCGTCTCGTTACTCACAGCCCATCAGCTGGTGTGTCTCGCGTGTCACTTCTCTCTCTGACGTCACGACAACACGCCCATGCTTTAGCGGCACAGGCCAATTATTCAGTTTTATATAGTTTATATATTATATTTAGACCTAAATACATTTTTTTAAAAAATCATCTAACATCGAACACTGAAATTATAACACCATAAATCAGAAATATTAGTTTTCAAGCAAAGTTTGCTCTTCGGCCTGCGATAAACGGCCAGTAACTACCACTTCTTCTGAACCTAAATGTAAAAAAAATTAACGAATGTAATAAAAATTTACTAAGTAATTAACAGGAAAATAAGTTTCAAAAAGGAAAATTTAAATAGAAAATTAAATATATTTCAGATTAATTTTAAAATGGCGGAGACGTAACACAAATGTTACAAGGCATGTGTGTAAGTTTAGATTGAGCTAGAATGCAATTGCGTCAGTATTCTAATGCAGAAATATGCAGATTTCAAATGTTCAATTGCGCACATATTAAAGTGTGCAATGTTTGCTAATGCAAATGTGCACAATTTTGCAAAGTGTTGGCGTTACAAGTGCGTAGGGGTTAAAATGCGCAAATATGCGAGTATGCTATACTGCAACAATTTTTCAGCAAGCGTTTTACTCCTTGTTGTTGCATTATTTTTTTCCACTTCCTCTGAGTGTTGAAATCTCTCTCGTTACTCTCTGATGACGTAATCGTCTTCAGTTTCCCTGCTTGCTGTAAATCAAATTTCACTTCAATATTCCCACACAACGTCACACGAAGTCGTTTTAGACATAAACCACAGCTTCTAGTGCAACTTTACATATTGATATTGTAGTTCTACGTCAGCTAACTGACAGTAATGAAAGAAGTGCTGATCTGTGTCTGCGGCAAGTAGTTAATAGCTAAAATATTATACACTTGGCGATTGAAGGAGCTTTAGTATTTGTGTTGGTATAGTTACATTCATGGGCAAAGTACTGCCCGCGAGCCAAGTGCGGCCCTTCGGGCTAGACAATCCGGCCCGCGACATGGTTTTGAAAACCCCTACAACTACACATGGGACAAATTTATTTTCTTCGTAGCTAGGATAGAATAATGGTTTTCTTCTCATTGCGTTTTAAGTACGGTATTATCGCATCTAATATTAACTGAGTTTGCACGCAACCTCTAGTAGGCGTAGTGCCGTAGTGGATGTCTGCAGATCGGTAGCATGGCGATGTGGAGTAGGTACAATGCGTGTGGCAGTGTTCACACTGGTGTCTTCACAGTGCCTGGCCTGCAGAGCGCTCGGTGTTGCCCGGCTAAGTTCGGAACGAATCGGGCGCTACCATTTTCGTTTTCGTCTGTTTTCAAGGTCAGTGTAGTTCAGACAGTCACGTAGTCAGTGTCAAGTCACCTCTGCGGCTGTGTTTCTGGCTTGTGTTTCTATAGTTTTGCTTTGTTGGTAGTGTTTCTTTGTATTATGACGTAAAAGTCAAAAATAAAGTTTATCACTTATAAAAATGTGTTTTGTTCAATTTTTTTCGACCCGTCAAGAAAATTATTCTTTTTTATGTTATCTGGCCATCCCCTTAAAAAGTTTGACCATTCGCAGGTCGTAAGTACGTTAGATGTTTTCAAAATTATATTAACGTTGAAACTAATTTCCCGGTAGTTTGGAGCCATGGCCACACAGGACGCTATGCTCGCTATGTTCGCGATGTTTGAGTTATCGGCAATTTTTCTAAAACGTCGCTGATTTCGCGCATGCGCAGATAAACAAAAACATCTGTTTTCGTGTGGAATTGTGCTGTACTTCTGCGTTTTCTTATTATTAAGTTTAATTTTCTCAGTATTGTGCTTTAAATAGTCAAGTCGATGTAAAAGTTAATTGAAATATTACGAAAATATCCATACTTACGGAATTTATCGATGGATGAATATAGAAGGCAGAATATGCAGACAATGCCTGGAATTTGATGCCAAGGTAATGCTGTCAAACTGAGTTGAATTTATTCTAAAATAGTTCATAAATTTGGTTTCGTCCTCACTTACAACTGCTACAACAAATGGTGATTTTCTTCAAATGCATTTGCTATTATATTAAATTCATGAACCAATTTCTTTTTACGTGTAAATACTGCGAGAGCCAGCAGAATATCATCATCGTTGGAATCATCAGTCGAATCCCACGGCATGTGCCTCCGACTTCGCGAACTAGACTTTACTGTCTAGCCGCCTGGCGCAGCGAACATAGCCAACATCGCAAACATAGCGTAGCTTTCCGTGTATGGCCTCGGCTTTAGAAGGCTTTAGAATAATATGTTTATGTGCAACTGTGTCCGCATACAAAAGACCACACAGTATCCAATCGCTCATTATTGCCATAAAAAAGTTAGACATACATGGCGCCAAATAGTCATGCAGTTAAAACATTTGCTTCCTGATCGCTACACGATTTGTTAAACTACTTTTCGTTGCTCTCTGATGTTTTCATCCTTTAAACTTACCATATCGGCTGCAAAGAAGTTTCACTTCAAGAAACGTAACATTCAGAGCTTTACGGAAGGTGCAGCCATCAGGAAGAGAGTTATGTAACTTTACCAGTGAATGTGTGGTTTCAGAGACTTTATTTTTTAGTATCAGCTCTATTCAAGAATTTAGTAATAATAAAAAAAAAGAGTAGGGCCACTAAATTTTTTTGAAGTGAAACTTTATTTACAGACGGCAGAGTAATATTATGTTCTGCACCTCCCTTTGTTACACTAATAATTCTATCTCTCTCTTTCTTTAATTTATTGTTGAAGTAGGGAGAGAAGGCAGTACAGGGTGGAGGAAAAAAGTGTAGGTACTGTGTTGTTGATACCTTCGTAAACTTAATAATATAACATTGCATAAAAACCTTAGAAACAATGCTCTAACAAATAAACAATAGTAGACGGTAACAACTGACGAATCCAATCTGTAGTTTACTATGGAAATATATAGTATTTTAATTATGGAGTAAGAAATTTGTATATTATGTGGATAGGAAATTGATTATTTAAAGAGTGGTGAAAAATCTGAAGTTTAATAGTTTGAACCATAGATAGTAAACATAACACAGCAACACTTTCAATAATAAACATACACTGACATACATAACCTGAACCTGACTCTTGATACATATGAAAATTAACAATATTATTCAACGATATAATTAGGAATCTTTTGTAAGTTTGAAAATATTATAAGAAATGTATATATTCATCCTTTCCAAGTGTGTATAAGAATTTAAGGTTGGTGGAGTTATAACAATTTTAATACTCAACAATAAAATATGAATTTACTTAAAAATTCTTAATTTATATTGTGACAAATCTTTCCTGGAGATTATTTGCAGTTCAAATGTCTTAGGATGTATGTTGGCACAGATCACACCCAAAAGTTCAAAAGTGATTTAATTAAGTCCAGTAGTTGTTTCAAAATTTATATCGTTCATAAATCAAATGATTTCAAAGTGAGTTAAAAATTAGAGAGTTTAATATCAAATTAAATTCTATTTTAAATAGAATTACACGGCTTTAGTTCAGCGGGAGTACGATTATCTTAAAAGTAGGACTTCTGGGTGTCTAAGTAGAATTACTTCTCTTTATATTATGTTATATACACCATCTAATTGAAGTTCAGTTTTATCAACTTTTGCAACAATATAGTTTGTTTGGCTAGAAATCTCACGTATTTATAAGCATGTAAGCAAATTTATACTGGCCGCTTAAGCCTTGAACAATGGCGACACTGCTTAATTATGGCGTCCCTAGCTAAGCAATTCTTAAATTGGCTTATACTTGGCATAACTGCTTTAAATCCAAGTAAATATTACTTACAGTTCGTTAAGATATTTAGTTGTAACAATTTCATTAATGTACACAACCGACGATACCCTACACTCATATTTTTAATAATTTTAATTGTTCAGGCGTCAGGCCTTAGCCTACACGTAGTAACGCCAAAAATCACACTTTTTTAAGTTACTTCCTGTTCCTGTGTGGCTGAGATACGTGTATACCCAATATATATGGTTCATAACATCCTTTCATGGCCTTTGGTTACAACAATACGGTAAGGAACTAGAATAAAATTAATTGAATTTACAAATTAAACAGATGGTCAGAATAAAAAAATAAACGGTAAAAAAAAATTAACGAAAATTACAACAATGCAGATGAAAGAAAAAAAAATATTAATATTATTAAAGTTCCACAGATGAAAAGTTTATGGTTGTAATAAGGCGAAATATTTACTAAACATTCATAGCAGATATCTTAATAAACACGAAGATGTCTGTGCTATTACCATGTAATAGTACAATTAAAATCACACGGTAATGGAATTGAGTAGGAAAATGATTTTATGTGTGTAATATATTTAACATATGTAACTAATATTGCTCGATAGCATGAGGTCAAATTTTTTTGTTGAAAATTTTTAACAACTTTTATAGATGGCAGCAGCAGCGCATCATATCGTACCATTCCAATAATTGTGTAAATGTTTACATACTTATTGCGTACTTTTTACATATTTTTGCCTACCTTCGCATACTTTTGTAACTCTAAACTTTCAACTCAAATGTTGGATCCGGTGTTAGAATTAGAATTTCGACAATTAATATTTATTTATTTTAGCAATTATAAAACCCATAAATTCATTATTATATTCCATTGAAGATATGGACAGACACTAGTAAACAAAGGTTTATTTTTAAAGCATGATTACGTGCGTTTCAAATACTCCAAACATTTCTTATCCCTCTTATTGGTGAAGTATCACTCCAAACGCGTGGGGCGCCCACACATCCTTCTTTGTTTCTAATCCAGCCTACGAATGTGTCCGAGATGTGACGTGTAGTATCACGAGTGTGATTCCAAAAACCAACATAGGTCAAATTTATGAACGAGTGTTAACATCAATATGGCATTTTTGGTTCCTCTTTCTCTCTCTCTCTCCCCCTGTTAACCACAATTACCGTGCCATCAAGTGGTCATGAAAAAAAGTTTTAAAAATGAGTCATATCGATGGACCTCTATAACCATTACATCACTCCAATATCCACTGGAGCAGATCTCAGAGGTCCACAGGTGACGAACTACAGATAACCCCCAGGGGCAGCCTCAACAAGCTACCGACTACGAACTGCGGTGAGGAAACGGTAGTTTGAAAAATTGGTAATTTTCCAAACTATGAACTCGAGCTAGTAAGGACCCGGGTCGAATCCTAGTTCAGACATACTGGTTTCAAATTGCAGTGGTTTCCCCGGAATCAAACCAGGCCTATATTGGGATTGTTTCATACAATACAGCATTGCCTTCCTTCTGATGACGTTGCTATCAACAAAACGTAGAGTCTTTCGATATGAGATGTGATCTTGTTTTAGTACGTTTGTAGAGTATGTGAATACACGGTGTAGGAAGGAGTGCTGACCTTGAAGCCGGTGGGGCACCAGTCCACGAACTGTATGTCAGACTTGGCCTTCATGGTGGCGATGGCGGCGTTCACGTCCTTGGGCACGACGTCCCCGCGGTACAGCATGCAGCAGGCCATGTACTTGCCGTGCCGTGGGTCGCACTTCACCATCTGGTTGGGCGGCTCGAAGCACTCGGACGTGATCTCAGCCACGGTGAGCGCGTCGTGGTAGGCCGAGCCCTCCGACACCACCTGCACGTCATGTCAAACCCCACCGTGTCATGTCACACCTCCACCACGTCATGTCACACCCCACCGTGTCATGTCACACCTCCACCACATCATGTCACACCCCGCCGTGTCATGTCACACCTCCACCACGTCATGTCAAACCCCACCGTGTAATGTCATGTCACAGCTCCATCACGTCATGTCACACCCCACCGTGTCATGTCATGTCACACCTCCACCACGTCATGCCACACCCCGCCGTGTAGTGTCACAGCTCAACCACGTCATGTCACAACCCGGCGTGTCGTGTCACAGCTCAACCACGTCATGTCACACCCAACCGTGTCATGTCACACCTCCACCACACCCTGTCACACTTTCATCATGTCACATCTCAACACCAACATTCCATGCCACGCCACTTCTCCACACATCAAGTCACACATTCACCACACCATTACACACATCTGCCACATCATGTTACACGTCCGCCACATAAAGCCACACATTCGCCACATCACTGTATGCCTTCCCTCTGTATGCAACACAACTAAGTCACATCACACCTCCAACATATCAAACTATATTAACGGCTCACACATGTACGCAGTCACATTTCACCATCATGTCACTACACCACATCATTCTATCAACAAATCATGTACCATATCTACTATTAGGTCATACTTCAACCGTGTTTCGTAACATCTCTGGTAAAACATGTCACACATGAGGAAGTGCATTAGCTAATAGGGCACGAGCTGCAGTGTTCTCCCACACCAGCAGAGAGGTGGCAGGAGGCACTTACCGGCGAGAAGGTGGCCATGGGGAAGTGCATTAACTGTTAGGGCACGAGCTGCAGTGTTCTCCCACACCAGCAGAAAGGTGGCAGAAGGCACTTACCGGCGAGTAGGTGGCCATGGGGAAGTGCATTAGCTGTTAGGGCACGAGCGGCAGTGTTCTCCCAAACCAGCAGAGAGGTGGCAGGAGGCACTTACCGGCGAGTAGGTGGCCATGAGGAAGTGCATTAGCTATTAGGGCACGAGCGGCAGTGTTCTCCCACACCAGCAGAGAGGTGGCAGGAGGCACTTACCGGCGAGAAGGTGGCCATGAGGAAGTGCATTAGCTGTTAGGGCACGAGCTGCAGTGTTCTCCCACACCAGCAGAGAGGTTGCAGGAGGCACTTACCGGCGAGTAGGTGGCCATGAGGAAGTGCATTAGCTGTTAGGGCACGAGCTGCAGTGTTCTCCCACACCAGCAGAGAGGTTGCAGGAGGCACTTACCGGCGAGTAGGTGGCCATGAGGAAGTGCATTAGCTGTTAGGGCACGAGCGGCAGTGTTCTCCCACACCAGCAGAGAGGTAGCAGGAGGCACCTACCGGCGAGTAGGTGGCAATGAGGAAGTGCATTAGCTGTTAGGGCTCGAGCTGCAGTGTTCTCCAACACCAGCAAAGAGGTGGCAGGAGGCACTTACCGGCGAGTAGGTGGCCATGAGGAAGTGCATTAGCTGTTAGGGCACGAGCTGCAGTGTTCTCCCACACCAGCAGAGAGGTGGCAGAAGGCACTTACCGGCGAGAAGTTGGCCATGGGGAAGTGCATTAGCTGTTAGGGCACGAGCTGCAGTGTTCTCCCACACCAGCAGAGAGGTGGCAGGAGGCACTTACCGGCGAGTAGGTGTCCATGGGGAAGTGCATTAGCTGTTAGGGTACGAGCTGCAGTGTTCTCCCACACAAGCAGAGAGGTGACAGAAGGCACCTACCGGCGAGTAGGTGGCCATAGGGAAGTGCATTAGCTGTTAGGGCACGAGCTGCAGTGTTCTCCCACACCAGCAGAGAGGTGGCAGGAGGCACTTACTGGCGAGTAGGTGGCCATGAGGGAGTGCATTAGCTGTTTGGGCACGAGCTGCAATGTTCTCCCACACCAGCAGAGAGGTGGCAGAAGGCACTTACCGGCGAGTAGGTGGCCATGGGGAAGTGCATTAGCTATTAGGGCACGAGCGGCAGTATTCTCCCACACCAGCAGAGAGGTGCCAGAAGGCACTTACCGGCGAGTAGGTAGCCATGAGGAAGTGCATTAGCTGTTAGGGCACGAGCTGCAGTGTTCTCCCACACCAGCAGAGAGGTGGCAGGAGGCACTAACCGGCGAGTAGGTGGCCATTAGGAAGTGCATTAGCTGTTTGGGCACGAGCGGCAGTGTTCTTCCACACCAGCAGAGAGGTGGCAGGAGGCACTTACCAGCGAGTAGGTGGCCATGAGGAAGTGCATTAGCTGTTAGGGCACGAGCTGCAGTGTTCTCACACACAAGCAGAGAGGTGGCAGAAGGCACTTACCGGCGAGTAGGTGGCCATAGGGAAGTGCATTAGCTGTTAGGGCACGAGCTGCAAGGTTCTCCCAAACCAGCAGAGAGGAGGCAGGAGGCACTTACCGGCGAGTAGGTGGCCATAGGGAAGTGCATTAGATGTTAGGGCACGAGCGGCAGTGTTCTCACACACCAGCAGAGAGGTGGCAGGAGGCACTTACTGGCGAGTAGGTGGCCATGAGGTAGTGCATTAGCTGTTAGGGCACGAGCTGCAGTGTTCACCCACACAAGCAGAGAGGTGGCAGAAGGCACTTACCGGCAAGTAGGTGGCCATGGGGAAGTGCAATAGCTGTTAGGGCACGAGCTGCAGTGTTCTTCCACACCAGCAGAGAGGTGGCAGAAGGCACTTACCGGCGAGTAGGTGGCCATGGGGAAGTGCATTAGCTGTTAGGGCACGAGCTGAAGTGTTCTCCCACACCAGCAGAGAGGTGGCAGGAGGCACTTACCGGCTAGAAGGTGGCCATGAGGAAGTGCATTAACTGTTAGGGCACGAGCTGCAGTGTTCTCCCACACCAGCAGAGAGGTGGCAGAAGGCACTTACCGGCTAATAGGTGGCCATGGGGAAGTGCATTAGCTGTTAGGGCACGAGCTGCAGTGTTCTCCCACACCAGCAGAGAGGTGGCAGGAGGCACTTACCGGCGAGTAGGTGGCCATGAGGAAGTGCATTAGCTGTTTGGGCACGAGCTGCAGTGTTCTCCCACACCAGCAGAGAGGTGGCAGGAGGCACTTACCGGCGAGTAGGTGGCCATAGGGAAGTGAATTAGCTGGAAGGGCACGAGCTCCAGTGTTCTCCCACACCAGCAGAGAGGTGGCAGGAGGCACTAACCGGCGAGTAGGTGGCCATGGGGAAGTTAATTAGCTGTTAGGGCACGAGCTGCAGTATTCTTCCACACCAGCAGAGACGTGGAAGGAGGCACTTACCGGCGAGTAGGTGGCCATGAGGAAGTGCATTAGCTATTAGGGCACGAGCTGCAGTGTTCTCCCACACCAGCAGAGAGGTGGCAGAAGGCACTTACCGGCGAGTAGGTGGCCATAGGGAAGTGAATTAGCTGGAAGGGCACGAGCTCCAGTGTTCTCCCACACCAGCTGAGAGGTGGCAGGAGGCACTAACCGGCAAGTAGGTGGCCATTGTGAAGTTAATTAGCTGTTAGGGCACGAGCTGCAGTATTCTCCCACACCAACAAAGACGTGGCAGAAGGCACTTACCGGCGAGTAGGTGGCCATGGGGAAGTGCATTAGCTGTTAGGGCACGAGCTGCAGTGTTCTCCCACACCAGCAGAGAGGTGGCAGAAGGCACTTACCGGCGAGTAGGTGGCCATGGGGAAGTGCATTAGCTGTTAGGGCAAAGCTGCAGTGTTCTCCCACACCAGCAGAGAGGTGGGAGGAGGCACTTACCGGCGAGTAGGTGGCCATGGGGAAATGCATTAGCTGTTAGGGCACGAGCTGCAGTGATCTCCCACACCAGCAGAGAGGTAGCAGAAGGCACTTACCGGCGAGTAGGTGGCCATAGGATAGTGAATTAGCTGGAAGGGCACGAGCTCCAGTGTTCTCCCACACCAGCAGAGAGGTGGCAGGAGGAACTAACCAGCGAGTGGGTGGCCATGGGGAATTGCATTAGCTGTTTGGGCACGAGCTGCAGTGTTCTCCCACAACAGCAGAGACGTGGCAGAAGGCACTTACCGGCGAGTAGGTGGCCATGGGGAAGTGCATTAGCTGTTAGGGCACGAGCGGCAGTGTTCTCCCACACCAGCAGAGAGGTGGCAGGAGGCACTTACCGGCGAGTAGGTGGCCATGGGGAATTGCATTAGCTGTTAGGGCACGAGCTGCAGTGTTCTCCCACACTAGCAGAGAGGTGGCAGAAGGCACTTACCGGCGAGTAGGTGGCCATGGGGAAGTGCATTAGCTGTTAGGGCACGAGCTGCAGTGTTCTCCCACACCAGCAGAGAGGTGGCAGAAGGCACTTACCGGCGAGTAGGTGGCCATGAGGAAGTGCATTAGCTGTTTGGGCACGAGCTGCAGTGTTCTCCCACACCAGCAGAGAGGTGGCAGGAGGCACTTACCGGCGAGTAGGTGGCCATAGGGAAGTGAATTAGCTGGAAGGGCACGAGCTCCAGTGTTCTCCCACACCAGCAGAGAGGTGGCAGGAGGCACTAACCGGCAAGTAGGTGGCCATTGGGAAGTTAATTAGCTGTTAGGGCACGAGCTGCAGTATTCTCCCACACCAACAAAGACGTGGCAGAAGGCACTTACCGGCGAGTAGGTGGCCATGGGGAAGTGCATTAGCTGTTAGGGCACGAGCTGCAGTGTTCTCCCACACCAGCAGAGAGGTGGCAGAAGGCACTTACCGGCGAGTAGGTGGCCATGGGGAAGTGCATTAGCTGTTAGGGCAAAGCTGCAGTGTTCTCCCACACAAGCAGATAGGTGGGAGGAGGCACTTACCGGCGAGTAGGTGGCCATGGGGAAATGCATTAGCTGTTAGGGCACGAGCTGCAGTGATCTCCCACACCAGCAGAGAGGTGGCAGAAGGCACTTACCGGCGAGTAGGTGGCCATAGGATAGTGAATTAGCTGGAAGGGCACGAGCTCCAGTGTTCTCCCACACCAGCAGAGAGGTGGCAGGAGGAACTAACCAGCGAGTAGGTGGCCATGGGGAATTGCATTAGCTGTTTGGGCACGAGCTGCAGTGTTCTCCCACAACAGCAGAGACGTGGCAGAAGGCACTTACCGGCGAGTAGGTGGCCATGGGGAAGTGCATTAGCTGTTAGGGCACGAGCGGCAGTGTTCTCCCACACCAGCAGAGAGGTGGCAGGAGGCACTTACCGGCGAGTAGGTGGCCATGGGGAAGTGCATTAGCTATTAGGGCACGAGCGGCAGTATTCTCCCACACCAGCAGAGAGATGGCAGGAGGCACTTATCGGCGAGTAGGTGGCCATGGGGAAGTGCATTAGCTGTTAGGGCACGAGCTGCAGTGTTCTCCCACACCAGCAGAGAGGTGGCAGGAGGCACTTATCGGCAAATAGGTGGCCATGGGGAAGTGCATTAGCTGTTAGGGCACGAGCGGCAGTGTTCTCCCACACCAGCAGAGAGGTGGCAGGAGGCACTTACCGGCGAGTAGGTGGCCATGGGGAAGTGCATTAGCTGTTAGGGCACGAGCTGCAGTGTTCTCCCAAACCAGCAGAGAGGTGGCAGGAGGCACTAACCGGTGAGTAGGTGGCCATGAGGAAGTGCATTAGCTGTTAGGGCACGAGCGGCAGTGTTCTCCCACACCAGCAGAGAGGTGGCAGGAGGCACTTACCGGCGAGTAGGTGGCCATGAGGAAGTGCATTAGCTGTTAGGGCACGAGCTGCAGTGTTCTCCCACACCAGCAGAGAGGTTGCAGGAGGCACTTACCGGCGAGTAGGTGGCCATGAGGAAGTGCATTAGCTGTTAGGGCACGAGCTGCAGTGTTCTCCCACACCAGCAGAGAGGTAGCAGGAGGCACTTACCGGCGAGTAGGTGGCCATGGAGAAGTGCATTAGCTGTTAGGGCACGAGCGGCAGTGTTCTCCCACACCAGCAGAGAGGTGGCAGGAGGCACTTACCGGCGAGTAGGTGGCAATGAGGAAGTGCATTAGCTGTTAGGGCACGAGCTGCAGTGTTCTCCCACACCAGCAGAGAGGTGGCAGAAGGCACTTACCGGCGAGTAGGTGGCCATGGGGAAGTGCATTAGCTGTTAGGGCAAAGCTGCAGTGTTCTCCCACACCAGCAGAGAGGTGGGAGGAGGCACTTACCGGCGAGTAGGTGGCCATGGGGAATTGCATTAGCAGTTAGGGCACGAGCTGCAGTGATCTCCCAAACCAGCAGAGAGGTGGCAGAAGGCACTTACCGGCGAGTAGGTGGCCATAGGATAGTGAATTAGCTGGAAGGGCACGAGCTCCAGTGTTCTCCCACACCAGCAGAGAGGTGGCAGGAGGAACTAACCAGCGAGTGGGTGGCCATGGGGAATTGCATTTGCTGTTTGGGCACGAGCTGCAGTGTTCTCCCACAACAGCAGAGACGTGGCAGAAGGCACTTACCGGCGAGTAGGTGGCCATGGGGAAGTGCATTAGCTGTTAGGGCACGAGCGGCAGTGTTCTCCCACACCAGCAGAGAGGTGGCAGGAGGCACTTACCGGCGAGTAGGTGGCCATGGGGAATTGCATTAGCTGTTAGGGCACGAGCTGCAGTGTTCTCCCACACCAGCAGAGAGGTGGCAGAAGGCACTTACCGGCGAGTAGGTGGCCATGGGGAAGTGCATTAGCTGTTAGGGCACGAGCAGCAGTGTTCTCCCACACCAGCAGAGATGTGGCAGAAGGCACTTACCACCTAGTAGGTGGCCATGGGGAAGTGCATTAGCTGTTAGGGCACGAGCTGCAGTGTTCTCCCACACCAGCAGAGAGGTGGCAGGAGGCACTTACCGGCGAGTAGGTGGCCATGGGGAAGTGCATTAGCTATTAGGGCACGAGCGGCAGTATTCTCCCACACCAGCAGAGAGGTGGCAGGAGGCACTTATCGGCGAGTAGGTGGCCATGGGGAAGTGCATTAGCTGTTAGGGCACGAGCTGCAGTGTTCTCCCACACCAGCAGAGAGGTGGCAGGAGGCACTTATCGACGAGTAGGTGGCCATGGGGAAGTGCATTAGCTGTTAGGGCACGAGCGGCAGTGTTCTCCCACACCAGCAGAGAGGTGGCAGGAGGCACTTACAGGTGAGTAGGTGGCCATGAGGAAGTGCATTAGCTGTTAGGGCACGAGCGGCAGTGTTCTCCCACACCAGCAGAGAGGTGGCAGGAGGCACTTACCGGCGAGTAGGTGGCCATGAGGAAGTGCATTAGCTGTTAGGGCACGAGCTGCAGTGTTCTCCCACACCAGCAGAGATGTTGCAGGAGGCACTTACCGGCGAGTAGGTGGCCATGAGGAAGTGCATTAGCTGTTAGGGCACGAGCTGCAGTGTTCTCCCACACCAGCAGAGAGGTAGCAGGAGGCACTTACCGGCGAGTAGGTGGCCATGGAGAAGTGCATTAGCTGTTAGGGCACGAGCGGCAGTGTTCTCCCACACCAGCAGAGAGGTGGCAGGAGGCACTAACCGGCGAGTAGGTGGCAATGAGGAAGTGCATTAGCTGTCAGGGCACGAGCTGCAGTGTTCTCCCACACCAGCAAAGAGGTGGCAGGAGGCACTTACCGGCGAGTAGGTGGCCATGAGGAAGTGCATTAGCTGTTAGGGCACGAGCTGCAGTGTTCTCCCACACCAGCAGAGAGGTGGCAGAAGGCACTTACCGGCGAGTAGGTGGCCATGGGGAAGTGCATTAGCTGTTAGGGCACGAGCTGCAGTGTTCTCCCACACCAGCAGAGAGGTGGCAGGAGGCACTTACCGGCGAGTAGGTGTCAATGGGGAAGTGCATTAGCTTTTAGGGTACGAGCTGCAGTGTTCTCCCACACAAGCAGAGAGGTGACAGAAGGCACTTACCGGCGAGAAGTTGGCCATAGGGAAGTGCATTAGCTGTTAGGGCACGAGCTGCAGTGTTCTCCCACACCAGCAGAGAGGTGGCAGGAGGCACTTACCGGCGAGTAGGTGGCCATGAGGGAGTGCATTAGCTGTTTGGGCACGAGCTGCAGTGTTCTCCCACACCAGCAGAGAGGTGGCAGAAGCCACTTACCGGCGAGTAGGTGGCCATGGGGAAGTGCATTAGCTATTAGGGCACGAGCGGCAGTATTCTCCCACACCAGCAGAGAGGTGCCAGAAGGCACTTACCGGCGAGTAGGTAGCCATGAGGAAGTGCATTAGCTGTTAGGGCACGAGCTGCAGTGTTCTCCCACACCAGCAGAGAGATGGCAGGAGGCACTAACCGGCGAGTAGGTGGCCATGAGGAAGTGCATTAGCTGTTTGGCCACGAGCGGCAGTGTTCTTCCACACCAGCAGAGAGGTGGCAGGAGGCACTTACCGGCGAGTAGGTGGCCATAGGGAAGTGCATTAGATGTTAGGGCACGAGCGGCAGTGTTCTCACACACCAGCAGAGAGGTGGCAGGAGGCACTTACTGGCGAGTAGGTGGCCATGAGGAAGTGCATTAGCTGTTAGGGCACGAGCTGCAGTGTTCACCCACACAAGCAGAGAGGTGGCAGAAGGCACTTACCGGCATGTAGGTGGCCATGGGGAAGTGCATTAGCTGTTAGGGCACGAGCTGCAGTGTTCTTCCACACCAGCAGAGAGGTGGCAGAAGGCACTTAACGGCGAGTAGGTGGCCATGGGGAAGTGCATTAGCTGTTTGGGCACGAGCTGCAGTGTTCTCACACACAAGCAGAGAGGTGGCAGAAGGCACTTACCGGCGAGTAGGTGGCCATAGGGAATTGCATTAGCTGTTAGGGCACGAGCTGCAGTGTTCTCCCACACCAGCAGAGAGGTGGCAGGAGGCACTTACCGGCGAGTAGGTGGCCATAGGGAAGTGCATTAGATGTTAGGGCACGAGCGGCAGTGTTCTCACACACCAGCAGAGAGGTGGCAGGAGGCACTTACTGGCGAGTAGGTGGCCATGAGGAAGTGCATTAGCTGTTAGGGCACGAGCTGCAGTGTTCACCCACACAAGCAGAGAGGTGGCAGAAGGCACTTACCGGCATGTAGGTGGCCATGGGGAAGTGCATTAGCTGTTAGGGCACGAGCTGCAGTGTTCTTCCACACCAGCAGAGAGGTGGCAGAAGGCACTTAACGGCGAGTAGGTGGCCATGAAGAAGTGCATTAGCTGTTAGGGCACGAGCTGCAGTGTTCTCCCACACCAACAGAGAGGTGGCAGGAGGCACTTACCGGCGAGAAGGTGGCCATGAGGAAGTGCATTAACTGTTAGGGCACGAGCTGCAGTGTTCTCCCACACCAGCAGAGAGGTGGCAGGAGGCACTTACCGGCGAGTAGGTGGCCATGGGGAAGTGCATTAGCTGTTAGGGCACGAGCTGCAGTGTTCTCCCACACCAGCAGAGAGGTGGCAGGAGGCACTTACCGGCGAGTAGGTGGCCATGAGGAAGTGCATTAGCTGTTTGGGCACGAGCTGCAGTGTTCTCCCACACCAGCAGAGAGGTGGCAGGAGGCACTTACCGGCGAGTAGGTGGCCATAGGGAAGTGAATTAGCTGGAAGGGCACGAGCTCCAGTGTTCTCCCACACCAGCAGAGAGGTGGCAGGAGGCACTAACCGGCGAGTAGGTGGCCATGGGGAAGTTAAAAAGCTGTTAGGGCACGAGCTGCAGTATTCTTCCACACCAGCAGAGACGTGGAAGGAGGCACTTACCGGCGAGTAGGTGGCCATGAGGAAGTGCATTAGCTGTTAGGGCACGAGCTGCAGTGTTCTCCCACACCAGCAGAGAGGTGGCAGAAGGCACTTACCGGCGAGTAGGTGGCCATAGGGAAGTGAATTAGCTGGAAGGGCACGAGCTCCAGTGTTCTCCCACACCAGCAGAAAGGTGGCAGGAGGAACTAACCAGCGAGTGGGTGGCCATGGGGAATTGCATTAGCTGTTTGGGCACGAGCTGCAGTGTCCTCCCACAACAGCAGAGACTTGGCAGAAGGCACTTACCGGCGAGTAGGTGGCCATGGGGAAGTGCATTAGCTGTTAGGGCACGAGCGGCAGTGTTCTCCCACACCAGCAGACAGGTGGCAGGAGGCACTTACCGGCGAGTAGGTGGCCATGGGGAATTGCATTAGCTGTTAGGGCACGAGCTGCAGTGTTCTCCCACACCAGCAGAGAGGTGGCAGAAGGCACTTACCGGCGAGTAGGTGGCCATGGGGAAGTGCATTAGCTCTTAGGGCACGAGCTGCAGTGTTCTCCCACACCAGCAGAGAGGTGGCAGAAGGCACTTACCACCTAGAAGGTGGCCATGGGGAAGTGCATTAGCTGTTAGGGCACGATCTGCAGTGTTCTCCCACACCAGCAGAGAGGTGGCAGGAGGCACTTACCGGCGAGTAGGTGGCCATGGGGATGTGCATTAGCTATTAGGGCACGAGTGGCAGTATTCTCCCACACCAGCAGAGAGGTGGCAGGAGGCACTTATCGGCGAGTAGGTGGCCATGGGGAAGTGCATTAGCTGTTAGGGCACGAGCTGCAGTGTTCTCCCACACCAGCAGAGAGGTGGCAGAAGGCACTTACCGGCGAGTAGGTGGCCATGGGGAAGTGCATATGCTGTTAGGGCACGAGTTGCAGTGTTCTCCCACACCAGCAGAGAGGTGGCAGGAGGTACTTACCGGCGAGTAGGTGGCCATGGGGAAGTGCATTAGCGGGAAGGGCACGAGCTGAAGTGTTCTCCTACACCAGCCGAGAGGTGGCAGTAGTCACTTACCGGCGAGTAGGTGGCCATGGGGAAGTGCATTAGCGGGAAGGGCACGAGCTGAAGTGTTCTCCCACACCAGCCGAGAGGTGGCAGTAGTCACTTACCGGCGAGTAGGTGGCCATGGGGAAGTGCATTAGTGGGAAGGGCACGAGCTGAAGTGTTCTCCCACACCAGCTGAGAGGTGGCAGTAGTCACTTACCGGCGAGTAGGTGGCCATGGGAAAGTGCATTAGCGGGAAGGGCACGAGCTGAAGTGTTCTCCCACACCAGCCGAGAGGTGGCAGTAGTCACTTACCGGCGAGTAGTTGGCCATGGGGAAGTGCATTAGTGGGAAGGGCACGAGCTGAAGTGTTCTCCCACACCAGCCGAGAGGTGGCAGTAGTCACTTACCGGCGAGTAGGTGGCCATGGGGAAGTGCATTAGTGGGAAGGGCACGAGCTGAAGTGTTCTCCCACACCAGCCGAGAGGTGGCAGTAGTCACTTACCGGCGAGTAGGTGGCCATGGGGAAGTGCATTAGCGGGAAGGGCACGAGCTGCAGTGTTCTCCCACACCAGCCGAGAGGTGGCAGTAGTCACTTACCGGCGAGTAGGTGGCCATGGGGAAGTGCATTAGCGGGAAGGGCACGAGCTGAAGTGTTCTCCCACACCAGCCGAGAGGTGACAGGAGGCACTTACCGGCGAGTAGGTGGCCATGGGGAAGTGCATTAGTGGGAAGGGCACCAGCTGAAGTGTTCTCCCACACCAGCCGAGAGGTGGCAGTAGTCACTTACCGGCGAGTAGGTGGCCATGGGGAAGTGCATTAGCGAGAAGGGCACGAGCTGAAGTGTTCTCCCACACCAGCCGAGAGGTGGCAGTAGTCACTTACCGGCGAGTAGGTGGCCATGGGGAAGTGCATTAGTGGGAAGGGCACGAGCTGAAGTGTTCTCCCACACCAGCCGAGAGGTGGCAGTAGTCACTTACCGGCGAGTAGGTGGCCATGGGGAAGTGCATTAGCGGGAAGGGCACGAGCTGAAGTGTTCTCCCACACCAGCCGAGAGGTGGCAGGAGGCACTTACCGGCGAGTAGGTGGCCATGGGGAAGTGCATTAGCGGGAAGGGCACGAGCTGAAGTGTTCTCCCACACCAGCCGAGAGGTGGCAGGAGGCACTTACCGGCGAGTAGGTGGCCATGGGGAAGTGCATTAGTGGGAAGGGCACGAGCTGAAGTGTTCTCCCACACCAGCCGAGAGGTGGCAGTAGTCACTTACCGGCGAGTAGGTGGCCATGGGGAAGTGCATTAGCGGGAAGGGCACGAGCTGAAGTGTTCTCCCACACCAGCCGAGAGGTGGCAGTAGTCACTTACCGGCGAGTAGGTGGCCATGGGGAAGTGCATTAGTGGGAAGGGCACGAGCTGAAGTGTTCTCCCACACCAGCCGAGAGGTGGCAGTAGTCACTTACCGGCGAGTAGGTGGCCATGGGGAAGTGCATTAGCGGGAAGGGCACGAGCTGAAGTGTTCTCCCACACCAGCCGAGAGGTGGCAGGAGGCACTTACCGGCGAGTAGGTGGCCATGGGGAAGTGCATTAGCGGGAAGGGCACGCGCTGAAGTGTTCTCCCACACCAGCCGAGAGGTGGCAGGAGGCACTTACCGGCGAGTAGGTGGCCATGGGGAAGTGCATTAGCGGGAAGGGCACGAGCTGAAGTGTTCTCCCACACCAGCCGAGAGGTGGCAGGAGGCACTTACCGGCGAGTAGGTGGCCATGGGGAAGTGCATTAGCGGGAAGGGCACGAGCTGAAGTGTTCTCCCACACCAGCCGAGAGGTGGCAGTAGTCACTTACCGGCGAGTAGGTGGCCATGGGGAAGTGCATTAGCGGGAAGGGCACGAGCTGAAGTGTTCTCCCACACCAGCAGAGAGGTGGCAGGAGGCACTTACCGGCGAGTAGGTGGCCATGGGGAAGTGCATTAGTGGGAAGGGCACGAGCTGAAGTGTTCTCCCACACCTGCCGAGAGATGGCAGGAGGCACTTACCGGCGAGTAGGTGGCCATGGGGAAGTGCATTAGTGGGAAGGGCACGAGCTGAAGTGTTCTCCCACACCTGCCGAGAGGTGGCAGGAGGCACTTACCGGCGAGTAGGTGGCCATGGGGAAGTGCATTAGGGGGAAGGGCACGAGCTGAAGTGTTCTCCCACACCAGCCGAGAGGTGGCAGTAGTCACTTACCGGCGAGTAGGTGGCCATGGGGAAGTGCATTAGCGGGAAGGGCACGAGCTGAAGTGTTCTCCCACACCTGCCGAGAGGTGGCAGTAGTCACTTAACGGCGAGTAGGTGGCCATGGGGAAGTGCATTAGCGGGAAGGGCACGAGCTGAAGTGTTCTCCCACACCAGCCGAGAGGTGGCAGTAGGCACTTACCGGCGAGTAGGTGGCCATGGGGAAGTGCATTAGCGGGAAGGGCACGAACTGAAGTGTTCTCCCACACCTGCCGAGAGGTGGCAGGAGGCACTTACCAGCGAGTAGGTGGCCATGGGGAAGTGCATTAGTGGGAAGGGCACGAGCTGAAGTGTTCTCCCACACCAGCCGAGAGGTGGCAGTAGTCACTTACCGGCGAGTAGGTGGCCATGGGGAAGTGCATTAGCGGGAAGGGCACGAGCTGAAGTGTTCTCCCACACCAGCCGAGAGGTGGCAGTAGTCACTTACCGGCGAGTAGGTGGCCATGGGGAAGTGCATTAGCGGGAAGGGCACGAGCTGAAGTGTTCTCCCACACCAGCCGAGAGGTGGCAGTAGTCACTTACCGGCGAGTCGGTGGCCATGGGGAAGTGCATTAGCGGGAAGGGCACGAGCTGAAGTGTTCTCCCACACCAGCCGAGAGGTGGCAGTAGTCACTTACCGGCGAGTAGGTGGCCATGGGGAAGTGCATTAGCGGGAAGGGCACGAGCTGAAGTGTTCTCCCACACCAGCCGAGAGGTGGCAGTAGTCACTTACCGGCGAGTAGGTGGCCATGGGGAAGTGCATTAGCGGGAAGGGCACGAGCTGAAGTGTTCTCCCACACCAGCCGAGAGGTGGCAGTAGTCACTTACCGGCGAGTAGGTGGCCATGGGGAAGTGCATTAGCGGGAAGGGCACGAGCTGAAGTGTTCTCCCACACCAGCCGAGAGGTGGCAGTAGTCACTTACCGGCGAGTAGGTGGCCATGGGGAAGTGCATTAGTGGGAAGGGCACGAGCTGAAGTGTTCTCCCACACCTGCCGAGAGGTGGCAGGAGGCACTTACCGGCGAGTAGGTGGCCATGGGGAAGTGCATTAGCGTGAAGGGCACGAGCTGAAGTGTTCTCCCACACCTGCCGAGAGGTGGCAGTATTCACTTAACGGCGAGTAGGTGGCCATGGGGAAGTGCATTAGCGGGAAGGGCACGAGCTGAAGTGTTCTCCCACACCAGCCGAGAGGTGGCAGTAGGCACTTACCGGCGAGTAGGTGGCCATGGGGAAGTGCATTAGCGGGAAGGGCACGAGCTGAAGTGTTCTCCCACACCAGCCGAGAGGTGGCAGTAGGCACTTACCGGCGAGTAGGTGGCCATGGGGAAGTGCATTAGCGGGAAGGGCACGAGCTGAAGTGTTCTCCCACACCAGCCGAGAGGTGACAGTAGGCACTTACCGGCGAGTAGGTGGCCATGGGGAAGTGCATTAGTGGGAAGGGCACGAGCTGAAGTGTTCTCCCACACCAGCCGAGAGGTGGCAGTAGGCACTTACCGGCGAGTAGGTGGCCAACGGGAAGTGCATTAGTGGGAAGGGCACGAGCTGAAGTGTTCTCCCACACCAGCCGAGAGGTGGCAGTAGGCACTTACCGGCGAGTAGGTGGCCATGGGGAAGTGCATTAGTGGGAAGGGCACGAGCTGAAGTGTTCTCCCACACCAGCAGAGAGGTGGCAGTAGGCACTTACCGGCGAGTAGGTGGCCATGGGGAAGTGCATTAGCGGGAAGGGCACGAGCTGAAGTGTTCTCCCACACCAGCCGAGAGGTGGCAGTAGGCACTTACCGGCGAGTAGGTGGCCATGGGGAAGTGCATTAGCGGGAAGGGCACGAGCTGAAGTGTTCTCCCACACCAGCCGAGAGGTGGCAGTAGGCACTTACCGGCGAGTAGGTGGCCATGGGGAAGTGCATTAGTGGGAAGGGCTCGAGCTGAAGTGTTCTCCCACACCTGCCGAGAGGTGGCAGTAGTCACTTACCGGCGAGTAGGTGGCCATGGGGAAGTGCATTAGTGGGAAGGGCTCGAGCTGAAGTGTTCTCCCACACCTGCCGAGAGGTGGCAGGAGGCACTTACCGGCGAGTAGGTGGCCATGGGGAAGTGCATTAGTGGGAAGGGCTCGAGCTGAAGTGTTCTCCCACACCTGCCGAGAGGTGGCAGGAGGCACTTACCGGCGAGTAGGTGGCCATGGGGAAGTGCATTAGTGGGAAGGGCTCGAGCTGAAGTGTTCTCCCACACCTGCCGAGAGGTGGCAGGAGGCACTTACCGGCGAGTCGGTGGCCATGGGGAAGTGCATTAGTGGGAAGGGCTCGAGCTGAAGTGTTCTCCCACACCAGCCGAGAGGTGGCAGGAGGCACTTACCGGCGAGTAGGTGGCCATGGGGAAGTGCATTAGTGGGAAGGGCTCGAGCTGAAGTGTTCTCCCACACCAGCCGAGAGGTGGCAGGAGGCACTTACCGGCGAGTAGGTGGCCATGGGGAAGTGCATTAGTGGGAAGGGCTCGAGCTGAAGTGTTCTCCCACACCTGCCGAGAGGTGGCAGTAGGCACTTACCGGCGAGTAGGTGGCCATGGGGAAGTGCATTAGTGGGAAGGGCTCGAGCTGAAGTGTTCTCCCACACCTGCCGAGAGGTGGCAGGAGGCACTTACCGGCGAGTAGGTGGCCATGGGGAAGTGCATTAGTGGGAAGGGCTCGAGCTGAAGTGTTCTCCCACACCTGCCGAGAGGTGGCAGGAGGCACTTACCGGCGAGTAGGTGGCCATGGGGAAGTGTATGCGCGGGAAGGGCACCAGGTTGGTCTGGAACTCGGTGAAGTCCACATTGAGCGAGCCGTCGAAGCGCAGAGACGCCGTGGCGGACGACACCACCTGCGCGATCAGGCGGTTCAGGTTGGCGTAGCTGGGCCGGTCGATGGTGAGTCTTCGCACGCAGATGTCGTAGATGGCCTCGTTGTCCACCACGAAGGCGCAGTCCGAGTTGGGCATGGTGGTGTGCGTGTTGAACACGGCATTGTAGGGCTCTACCACAGCCGTCGACACCTGCCGAATAATCATGCCGTGCCACGTCACCACTCACAGCACAGTCTAGACCGTTTTAACTCAACTCTTTATAACCACGTGGCGTTTAAATATGTGCATTGTAATATGAGTTTGAGGTGAAAAGTTCACGGGAAGCCTAAGATGTCCATCAAGTTCTGTCCCTACCCGAACACGCCCGAATATTCACCTTCGGCCAACCTTGGGTTTATTTATTTATATTTATATTTCTCTGTTTATTTTAATGTAGCTATACTAACCTAACTAACCGTCCTTAGTGTTTTAAAGTGTGTTAATGTAGCTAACCTAACCGACCACTTTTAATATTTGAATTCATTTTTCCTGCGCAAAAATAATCAAATCCCGAAGTTGGCCGAAGGTGAATGTTCGGGCGTGTTCGGGCAGGGACAGAACTTGATGGACATCTTATGTCTCTTTAAGTTCACACTCTGATATACAACAGGTTGACAGTGCATATAAAAAAGTAGATCATTTTCTGTTTCTATGCTAATTACCACAATACTGGCTGGATACTTTATAGAGGTATTAACAGTTTGAAGGATTTCATTCAACTTTATACGTCGCGCATTTATCTACGGTTATAAAAGCAGTTATGGGGAAAGTTTTTTATTTCTCATAATTAGTTTACATTGCAATTATTACTCGTCTGTTCTGAGTTAAAGTTATTCGTACAAAAGTGTTAAGAGATTTAGATACAAGTAGGAACTAAAATTAGACTGTCTTGCCAGATTTTATTTGAGTCTTTAGTTATTATTCATCGAAGAATCATATTTCCTTTGCTTATTCAGTGATGAATCTTATTTTAGTTTGCTATTTGCAACGGTAGGTACTGAAATAACGGCAGTGACAGACTCGCCCAATTGCACAAGTTCGATTGGGGTGCTTTCTACATTATTAATGTAAGATTGCGTGTCCATTAATACTTTTTTTTAGTTACATTGTAATTATTAAATCTGATTTCGACTTTTGTTTTGGCCACATGGTCTTCAGTTATGTAGAAGTTGGACAATATTTTACTGTTTTGTATTCAACCAACTGAAATAACTGCAGATAATATCAGGCAAAAAAATTTTAATCTACAAATTAATGACAAAAAATTATGGAAAATTCACACTTTTTAACGCATTAAAATGAATTAAAATTAATGGTATTTTGGGAAGCTGTGTATCTTGCAAAAATTTACATAAATTATAAAAATACTTAAAGGTTTATTGACTCATCTTTTGACTTGGAAGCTTAAAATATTACGAACAAGTTATGAAAAACGACAGTAAATGTCGTTGAAATGTGACTAAAAAGCATGAGTAGTCTTAAATCGCAATTGTATATCATGACGCTCTCTCCCCAATTGCACAATTCGGGCAAGGAGGTTAATTTTTTTAAAGATAATGGGTGCATAAACACAATAACAACAACCCCGCGTTGTTAAAAACGATATGATTTTTCCAGTTCATTAAAATTCAGGCCCACAAATTCAGAACAATAATGCTGAAAATTTGTCACTTTTCAAAGAAATTACTCTGTGTAAACAATAATTGTATTGAAGTAAAGCCACTACCTATATTTATAGTTGTTATACATTAATGTCACTAATGTCACGCGGTATTAGGGTCAGCTTGAAAATAGTTCTGTTTATTTTTATAATTTTTAATTAAGATGTAAATTTAATGCATGCCCAAAAAAAGAAAGTGAGAAAATCGCAGCTCGTGATTTACCATAACCTAGTTAAATAAAAAAATTTTATGTCATGGACAAAATAATGACCAGAAACTAGAGCAGTGTAGGTGGCCACACGTCAGCGTATGTAACTGCAGGGACTATAATGAAGGTGGAATGGTATCAACAAAAAGTAAACACAAAACATTAGTGACTAGATAATTGCAGCTGGTATTGTATCAGCATGTGAACCCATCACGAGACCAAGAACTAGAGGAATGAAAGTTGCATGGTACCAGCTCATGTGACCAAGTGAGTGGAGGTGGTAAAGTACCAGTTCATGTGACCAAGTGAGTGGAGGTGGTAAAGTACCAGTTCATGTGACCAAGTGAGTGGAGGTGGTAAAGTACCAGCTCATGTGACCAAGTGAGTGGAGGTGGTAAAGTACCAGTTCATGTGACCAAGTGAGTGGAGGTGGTAAAGTACCAGTTCATGTGACCAAGTGAGTGGAGGTGGTAAAGTATTAGTTCATGTGACCAAGTGAGTGGAGGTGGTAAATTACCAGCTCATGTGACCAAGTGAGTGGAGGTGGTAAAGTACCAGCTCATGTGACCCAGAGAGTGAAGGTGGTAAAGTACTAACTCGCGTGACCAAGTGAGTGGAGGTGGTAAAGTACCAACTCGCGTGACCAAGTGAGTGGAGGTGGTAAAGTACCAGCTCATGTGACCAAGTGAGTGGAGGTGGTAAAGTACCAGTTCATGTGACCAAGTGAGTGGAGGTGGTAAAGTACCAGCTCATGTGACCAAGTGAGTGGAGGTGGTAAAGTACCAGTTCATGTGACCAAGTGAGTGGAGGTGGTAAAGTACCAGCTCATGTGACCAAGTGAGTGGAGGTGGCGTGGCACCAGCTCGCGCACTGCTACTGGTGTACCTGCGGCGCCGGGTAGATGGCGAACTCGAGGCGGCTCTTGCGCGCATAGTCGTCGTGCAGCTTCTGCATGAGCAGCGACGTGAAGCCGGAGCCGGTGCCGCCGCCGAACGAGTGGAATACGAAGAAGCCCTGCAGGCCCTCGCACTTGTCGGACAGCTTGCGCACGCGGTCCATGGTCTGCGCGATCACGTCCTTGCCGATGGTGTAGAAGCCGCGGGCGTAGTTGTTGGCCGCGTCCTCGCGCCCCGAGATGAGGTTCTCCGGGTGGTGCAGCAGCTTGTAGGCGCTCGTGCGCACCTCGTCTGCAACACGCGCTCCCTCAGGCTCTGGCGGACACGCTCTCAATGTCGCAATCCAACATGGCGGAGTGCTTTTAATATTTTTTTTATAAATTTCAAAACATTTCCGATTTTCTGGCATAAAAATTACGAATTTTCAAGGTGGCGGCCGTAATGAAAAATGCAATGCTCTAGAATCCAATATAGTGGAATTATTTTTATTTAATGATTTTTTCGTTATTTTTTTTAAAAAAATCCGATTTTCTAGCATAAAAAATACGGAAATTCTAGATGGTGGGGCGTAACGAAAAATTGCAACAGTTACATCACAATCCAAGATGTCGTCAGAGGCTTATCGGAGGCTGTAGATATGAGTTCTTAAGCCTCAATATGGACATTTCAAGCCGTTGGTATTTTTAAGTACAAAAACGGGAAATTATCTCTCAAAACGGGAATTTTTTCCTCGATTCGGGAATTTTTTTTAGGAATTTTGAGTCATTTTGAGTCATTTTGCGTCATTTTTGAGTCCAAAATGGCTGCCGTGATGTCATATGGCGGTCGGTCATTGAACCTATCCCAATCCTCACCAATAACCCAGGGCTCGGAGGAACTATTATACACAACTCATTATTTTTACATTTTTAAATCAGATCGTGTTTTGTTTATGAATCTGAAAAGGGTTTTTAACTTCTTTTGGGTCGTAAGAATTGTCGAGTGCACTAAAGGTGACATTGGCTTGTGCTTCGGAAGCCACGTCGCCTCAAAGAACGTAGAATCTAAGTGGGGTGCAGTCCGTTCAACTGTCTGCGAATCGCCTCTACGAGTTTCAAGTAGTGACCAACCATTTAAAAATTTATTAGTGGTGCTAGATACGGCTTAGTGTCCTCAAAAATCGTTATAGCAAACATTTGATGATATTACACTATATCAATGTAGGGAATTTACGTTTTAAGAAGTTTAAGGGACAAAATGCAGTGTTATCTATGACGGCGAGGAGATCCAGCGGGCAGAGTGCAGTGTTACCTATGACGGTGTGGAAGTCTAAGGGACAAAGTGTAGTGTTATCTATGACGGCGAGGAGATCCAGCGGGCAGAGTGCAGTGTTACCTATGACGGTGGGGAAGTCTAAGGGACAAAGTGTAGTGTTATCTATGACGGCGAGGAGATCCAGCGGGCAGAGTGCAGTGTTACCTATGACGGTGGGGAAGTCTAAGGGACAAAGTGTAGTGTTATCTATGACAGCGAGGAGATCCAGCGGGCAGAGTGCAGTGTTACCTATGACGGTGTGGAAGTCTAAGGGACAAAGTGTAGTGTTATCTATGACGGCGAGGAGATCCAGCGGGCAGAGTGCAGTGTTACCTATGACGGTGTGGAAGTCTAAGGGACAAAGTGCAGTGTTATCTATGACGGCGATGAGATCCAGCGGGCAGAGTGCAGTGTTACCTATGACGGAGGGGAAGTCTAAGGGACAAAGTGCAGTGTTTTCTATGACGGCGAGGAGATCCAGCAGGCAGAGTGCAGTGTTACCTATGACGGTGGGCTCGAGGTCGATCATGATGGCGCGCGGCGTCATCTTGCCGCCGGCCGACTCGGAGAAGAAGGTGTCGAAGCAGCTGTCGGCGAGGCAGGCCTTCTTGTCCTCGGGCAGAATGCCGTCGCTCTCGATGCCGTGCTCCAGGCAGTACAGCTCCCAGCAGGCGTTGCCGATCTGCACGCCGGCCTGGCCCACGTGCATGGAGATGCATTCCCTCTGCGGACACAGCACACGTTTCCATCGTGAGGGGTGATGGGAGACATCGTCCATTTACTGTCTGGGTTTATGATGAAAAGCTCAGGTCTCGACTGTTTCATGTTTTCATCATTGCAATTATTTAATTGCCTTTCCGGTTAATTTATCACAACAGCTCTCTTGTATTTTTTTTTTGTTTAGTCTTAATTTTTCTCAAAAAATTGGACTAAACTAAACATTATATAATAGCGGTAAAATAACATTCAAACATGCATTATTATGATTGATGTCATGATATAATTAAAGCTTGAAAATAACTTGAATAAATATTTCGTGAGAAAATTGATGACTCATAAGAGCTACATGAATAAATTTATAGGATTATACCTTAGTGAAAATTAATGTCAAGGAAATGAAATAACAAACTCAGCGTGTGACAGCAAGTCTTAACATTGAAGAAAAAAATACATCTCACTGCTAATTTATTAGTCACAATTATTTATTAGCGATTTACTTCAAGGAAAAGTATCAGAAATTTCGCTCTCAGCAATTTTTGTGATATTAAACTAACAGTTAAAAATATTCATTTTTCCGAAGACCACCTGATGCTTTCCAGCAAACTGAGACCTATCATACCTATTCTCCTCCTGCTTGACCACTTTAAATTACAATATTACCAACTATATTAAGCTGCATATCAAGCACGATGAGCTATCTTTGAATAAAACTATAATTTTTATCATACATAATTTTGGTTTTAGTTATTTTGGTTTTTAGCTTAATTTATTAATTTTTTTTTTTTTTATTTAGAACCCCGAGGTAGGTGTGAAAAATAACGTTGCAAGAACTGTTTATTCAGTTATTGGAAAAACATAACTTAAGCAGTGACCGGCACATACTAGTTTTGTTTTGTTCTATGAGTGCTCACAGAGATTACAAGCTCTGTTTTAATGTAAGCATGGTGATTTATGCATACTTTAAACAATCGTAACGTCATTTGTTCAGTAGGGCGAATACTTTCTTATAAAAACATAACATTTGCCTTTCTCATCACATAGTACTCGGTAGAGATATTTTGTAAGAAATTATTTGAATGTTGCTTATAATTGGAACTAAATGGTTTAAATAATCAAAATAATTGTAATCGGTATCTGGAATTAATACTGTGTTATTCCAGAACGTGAATTTTAATATTACCTGAGAAAAATTCTTAAATAGTTTGGTTGTGAACTTTTTTCCCATTGCAATCGCCATTTTTTAAATTTTGTATTGATAATACGTGATATGTATTCACTTTCTGAAATTATATTTTAAATTTCTGAATATTTTATCTATTGTAACAATGATTTCACATTTATTTTATGTGGCTGACCAAACCTATAATAGTACATTTTTTTTTCTTTAGTTACGGTCACCTAGAGGTGCAAAAACCTAGCTGCTACGGAAAACACCTAGACCTCCGCAGATGTAGGTCATCATAACAAAAGTTGTTCGGCTCAGAACCCATATTCTGAATACTGTAAAATAATTGCTAAAATATAATCACAACGTACATTTACATCACTATAGCTAACACAGGTGGCGACTGCTCTACTGCACAGCCTAGCTTAATTCATTTGTCCTTATACCTAGTTGAAATCACGAAAACACGTGTTAGGTAACGTACGGAATATTTTACTTATTAACTAATACGAAAGCACACTACACAAATGTACCAAAAAAAGATTACGTGGGGACTATTTTCAACAGATACACATACGCAGCACACACATATTGAAACATGGTAGCGATGTTATACTGACACATGCATACCACTTCGCCTTAAACGTGATTTTCTCATAATCATTTAGGAATTTTAAAACGCTATCTTGAGGGTAGTTAGATGAAGGACTGTAGTTTTAAAAAAATTCACTTTCGTAATTTTATTTTTTGTTTTACGGAAAGTCGTGTACCTAGAAATTTAGTTAATCAGTATTCTTTTAGGGCTAAGCACATTCATGATTAGCAGGCAGGCATGTGTCCCAGTCTGTGTGTTCTGAGCAACGTCACCCAGAGGTTTATAGACAAACAAAACTAATCTTGGGTTAAGAAAATGACAGCTAGCCATTCTCAGTTTTACCTCTTACGAAAACTTCATTTAGGTACATAATGTTTCTGTTAGTCTGAAAGAAATTGATAAGATAAATTTTGTAAGCAATCAAGAGCCAACAATGGTTCTAACACACACAAACTCATCGTTCTGCATCCTTACTTACTGAACAACTATGCAAACACTTACCGCGTGGGATTTACTACTCTGTAAACAATGTCAATTAACCGACAACTCCTATTTTGACCTGAGTACATTCAGAGGTAGTATGTTAATTTCTAAATATTTTTGGAAAGAACAAACTCTATGACAATGGTATCGTAATTTACATCTTAATATTATTACATTTTTTTTGATAACCGGTATTTGTGCGTGGATGCCACGCTTATCTAAACGAATGTTCCTTGCATTTTGTTTCCTATGAAAGTAAATATACACTGGTTAAATCGTATATGACTCTAAACGTTGAAATTTTTTGACGTGATAACGTCTTATAAATCGATGAACGCCGGCTGCACGCACGAAAATGCATGACTCATTGTCACGTTCCGCCTGAGCCGAGCGTGCAAGAACCGGCCAACCAATCTTATATAATATCAAACAGGTTAAGGCGGGCTTTCTGAAAGCAACAATTTAAAAATTTTGATTTATTGGTCCAATTTCGTCATTTCAAATTAAAAATTTATTGACGTTGATTTGATTTCAGTTTATTTCTATACCTAACTAATTGTTCGTGATTATATTTAAACAAATTATTTAAATTAAAATTGCAAAAACTGTAAATAATATTTGAAAATTAAAAAGTATGCAATTTTTCATCAATGTTCTCTTATGAAGTTATCACATAAAATTATCGTCCGTAAACTTTACAGACAACCCCCTTTTTTCCCATTTAAATAAAGGTTAGCTTTAAGGGGAGAGTTTAATATGTTTAGTGCATGATTAATATAACAAAAATTCTAATAGCATTTTAATGCCAATTTTTTTTTTACAGAGAAACATACCACAGCAAAAAAATTCTTTCACTTTTGTGATGTGAAATATCAAAAGTCAACAGCACGGGTCTGTTTGTTTGGGGACAACTACGGTATCTTTGCTAATCTTGCTGTACTCAAATTAGTTTTCCTGATTTTCAAATACTATCATTTTTGACAGGATTTTCCTACATTAGCTCTATTAAAGTTTTTAGTAATGAAAATGAGTGGGATTAAAAAAAACATTACTCTAATTTGGGTGTTTAGCCAGAAATAACTGAAACGTAGGTTTACATTCCATATAAATTAACCAATAAATTAAATATCATTACACCATCTACATTTCATGAGTTCATTTTCTATAACATTCACGTTGGTTTGACATGTGCAGCTCTTTGCAAACGCATAATAGTTATACTATGAAATATTTAGAGCTCCATGTTCTGTTACTGAGCATTTTTGGTTACTTATGAGAACTTCTCTAAAGAAAAAAAATATTTTAGTGTATATTTATAAACTATGTCAGAAACTGTACTTATTTTAGTGTTTTAATATAATATAGTCCCTTATAGTTAATGGAAGACATTCATTTAAGTGAAACATGTAGGACGAACTTCAACCATTCAAATAAGGATGGCTATTTTAAAAACCATAATCAGCAAATATAATAAATATTGTTTACTCACCATTATGAAAATAGTATTTTCTCTTTCCGGAAACTAAAATTTTAATTTAACCAAAATAATTTGGATATAACTCAGACCAAAATGAAAAACCTAAACTAGTTCACTAATAATTTTCGAATGATTTTGATTATTGAATTACAAACAAAACATTTTAACTCTCTATTGTTTACTCATAGAGTAATAAGTAAAAATACTTTATCATCGTCAGTTAAAATTTTACTAAAAGCCATGCGCATTTCAGCTTTTTCACAGTAAAATTTTAGCATATATTTACAACAATGTTTTTTTTATTCAAGGATGTTCTACGAACACTCAACCTTTTTTATTAAATCATATTGGAAAGGAATATTTATAAATGGATTAATAATTTCATCACTCGAAGATTTCCATACAAGTATAAACAAACGGAACTTATATTATTTTCTGCCGTTTTATCTCAGATTTTTAACCTTTATAGTTTTATATACTATGGACAGATAGCTACTAATAATGTGCAGTAGCCGATGGTTAGCAACACTGAAATCTATATTTACCAGTTTATATATTTAAAGTTTTAATTCTAGCTTTGTCTAACATCAACTCCAGGCCAACTTAAGCAAGACTATAGAATTTCAATTAATTAAAACTTTGCTAAACTGATGATAGACGCACGCGACCTGTTAACCACAATCATAAACAATTACACTCGTGTAGGATACACAGGGTCTTATTTTAAGGGCAGAATTAATTTATGCGGTTAATTCTTAAGTACTCATTTTAACTAGACCTTAAAGTCAAGCACTTTCTTATTCGATCGGCAGGCATTGAAAGACGTGTTGTGTTTGACAGTAGCAACCGTCTGCACGAGTTGCTGTTTGGATTGGTCGCCGCGAGTGGCCACGACACCAGAGCAGTGGCGTAACCACCGATCATTAAACGGGAAGAGAGCCATTTCTGTGTGTGTGTGTGCGTGCGTGCTCACAAACTCAAGCTTAATACTTCGGTAGGTGATTACTTACGCATATCGAGGGAAATCATTTTGAACACTTGCAGCCTATCTTAAATCCTCAGGGTTTATATTCACCCTTAAAAATTACTTTTAGGAAAACTATCAAATTAATATCCAAAACTAGAAGCTCTTTTAAAGAAAAAATTAATTTATTATACGTTAATGCTTTGAACTTTTAAAAAAATTTTAAAATTTTTTTGAAGTTATACTTCTTTAGGCGCGTTATGAAAAAATTTAAAGAGTGAAATTTTAATATGCGCGCGCAACACTGTAACACAAAATTAACAGGTTGAAGCTGCGCGCGCACCATGTGACGACATTTTCACAGGAAGATGGCGGACCCACGTGTATGAACATAAACCCACATTAAGGGACATACCAAACGTATTGGTGTACCAAATGAAACTTTATGATAGTGAAATTACTATGGAATTTATTTTGGTAAACTAAAATAGTCATAGTAAAGAGTAAAGTCCAAGGTTACAAAAACACATTATTTTAGTATTACATCAAATATAATACTCGTATGAAGCGTAATCTTCTGTTAGAGCAGTGGTTTTACTGCGCGGTCAATATGCTGAAGCGCCGTGGTTCAAAACTCTGAGGTAGGTATTTTTTTTTTTTTTTACTTTTTTTAAAGTTTTAGGCGCGTTATGAAAAAATGATGATGCAATTTTAAGATGCGCGCGCATCACTGTAACACAAAATTAACAGGTTGAAGCTGCCCGCTAAATCGCTCATTAAGACTCGAAATAAAGCTACCAACAAAACAGAAATAGAACCTCTATTAGTCGCGCATGTTGGCACGCTCGTCGCCTATGATCACTGTTTTCATATTTATAATATTTATCCACATGTTTCTAGTTTCTACATTCAAAACACGTGTTTTTGTTTCATACAAGTGCGAATTATATATGTGCAAATAAATTATATTCAGTAGTGATTTAAATATAATATTTTGATTAATATTATTTACTATTCGTAAATATCAGTAAAAAATTGTGCCTATATACTTTTCCAAGTGCTCCAATATAATTGATGTTAACTATCCGTATGTATTATTTATTGATATAAATTAAAATATTATTATTTGATATAATTAATACAAAAAATTATTAAATTATAATGTTAAATATGATTGGTTATTTAATATTTACAAAATAAAGAAATAAATTTAATAAAACATTTAATAAATAGTTGTGATAAAAATTAAAATCGGACATCAAATTAAAATATTAATTATTAAATTAAATAAATAATAAATATTTACAAAAATAAATGAACAAATTTAATGAAAACTTTTTGATAAATATGAAAAATGAATATTAAATTAAAAAATAATAAATATTTAAAAAATAAATAAACTTAAATTAAATTTTTGAATTTATTATTAAATTTTTGAATTTATTATTAAATTTACTTATTCTCTTTTAAAATATTAAATAATCAATTATAAATAGATAAAATTAAGAATCTTATAATCTTATATATATCTTTAGTACAAATTATGTCATATTTATTTATTACTAGCTGACCCGGCGAAATTCGTACCGCCTTAGCGTAGCAATGATGCACTACTTTATTTTGTATAGCTGACCTATCTTAGGTATGAGTACCTATTCAATTTGAACTGGAATCTATAATATCCTCCATATAAAAATGAATCCATAATTCCCTGGTACCACTATAACTGAAAAGGACCTTACTAATTTAATTAAATAAAAAACAAAATATATATTGTCAAAATAGTGTTTATTCCATAGGATTCAATAATTCCACTAATGTTTTTACAAATTGCTATTGAACAACTTGGCATTTTTAAGTAAACAATGAACTCAATACCACGCGCGCTCTATAAATCAACTAATAGTCTCTGTACCCCTCACTGCTTCTCTCTACTCTAATGCTTTTTGATAAACTTTATTTTTAGTTTTATGTTCTGGCGCGTAAATAAATAATGTTGATGGTTTTCCGACACGGGAACAGGCGACATATAATTGGCCATGTGAAAAACATGGATTTTCTAGGTTGATGCCACATACACTTAGCGACTGCCCTTGCGATTTATTTATTGACATTGCAAATGCAAGCCGCACTGGAAACTGTAAACGCTTAAAGCTGAATGTCATAAGGTTACTTTAAAAATATTTATATTGTACAAAGTGTTGGGTTAGTTTGGAAATAATTTTATATATGGTGGTTCAGTATTCTTAAATTTTCTAATTTTCCGTTAAATTTTTTCTTTCATAAGAACCTTCTCCTGACCATAGCAAACACAACAAAAAAAAATTAGTGAAATCGGTCCAGCCGTTCACGCGTGATGCCGTGACCAAGGAAAACGGGTTTCATTTTTATATATATAGATTCTCTAAATTTAATTTATTTAATTTTTCAAATTTAAACTGAACTTTATTGACAGTGTTGACTATCTTTTTCCAGCCCTTTTATTATTTTACTGTAATTAATTATTTGCATGCAATTAAAAACTATTTTTTAATGATGCCAAAGAATTATAACTTCTCACGCGCGTACATAAGTAAACGCACCCATTTTTTTTTTGTAATAGTGAAACATATTTCAATAAAGCGTGTTAATTTTTGTTAGGCTAAATTTTATGATATAATTTTTAAATACTAAAGATTCCAGTCACGCAATAAAAAACCAATTACCATATTATTTAATTTTCTTTGCAATGATCTTTGATACTTATTTAGGGACATCAACGTGAGCGAAGCCACGGGTAAAAGATAGTATTATATATATATATATATATATATATATATATATAATGGATATAGGAGCGCAGTCTTAGGTCTTACCAATGCCGTAAGATAATGTTTATATTTAAATTTTATTACAAAATGTATTTTTATAAAATATGATATATTATCCGATTAAATATTTCATATATTATACACATACCTATGCAATATGATAGTAGGTTATAGTAATTTTTTTAAGTACTTAGTTTGAAGGATAAATAACTCTGCTTGAGATTATATACTAACTTTTATTCAAAAATATTATTTTACTAAAATGCTCGTCAAATTTTCTTTGATATCTGAGATATTCTTCATTTATACATACCTCTAAAAGACTAATATATTTCATGTCATGGTGGCTAAATGTGAAATGGCGTATGGTTTTCGTCCTTACGTTTTTTATTGTTAACAGAGTTCGGTGTTTAGTCCCGACCTACAAGGATCGGGACTATTAAATTATTATTTTAAAAAAAAACGCCACAGAACTATCGTGCTCTCGTAGTAGTTACCCGAACTATTTGTGACGTAAGGAAAGGAATCTGACCCTCCCACCCTTCCTCCCTCCCTCTCCGTACTCCTGTCCACTTGTGCCCTCCCTTGGCTTAAGTGTGTACTCGGCTCCTCAGCTCCTCAGCCTGGGCTAGAACCGGCAGTTTCCCTATACTTGAGTGTAGCTTAAGGGGGTGCCTCCCATTTCAGGTCATGATTTTATATTTATATTAATTACTGATTAACTTTAAGACTTTTTCAATTGTTTAACTTTCACGAAATGAAAAATACATACAGCGCATACTTTTTGCATAATTAGCTGCCAAAGTTACATTATTAACGTTTTTGAGCTGTACAAATAAAAAGAATTTAATTTATTGCACAACTGAAACTTTTTAGGTTTAACTGCAATGCCACTGGCTACTTCATGATATGGTTTGCATTTCTATCACAAAAACTAATTTCATGTTTCTTGGCTGTCAAAATCGGAACAAATTTGAGAATTTGGAAATGCCAGGTAAAATAAATTAATATTATCTTAAATTAATTCAAACCATTTCTTGTAGTAACCAGTGTCATTTCAGTTAAAACAAAAAAAGTTTCAGTTGTGCAATAAATTAAATTATCCTTATTTGTACAACCATAAAACTTTAAAAATGTAACTTTGGCAGCTAAGTATGCAAAACGTATGCGCTGTGTATATTTTTCATCTCCAGAAAGTTGAACAATTGAAAAAGTCTACAAGTTTATCTGTAATAACTTTAAATATAAAATGTTGACCTGAAATGGGAGGCGCCCCCTTTAAAGAGAGCAGCTATTACACATGAGTGGCTCGTGGCAGCACCGCGGCGTGCGACCTTGGGTCGGCACAGCGAGGCAGCGCGGGCCAGTTCGGCAGCACGAGCGGCGAGACGCCTCAAGGCCTGCCCGAGCCAGGCGAGCGCCGCGACGCTCGCCGGAGACCAGCTAACCGGAGCAGCACATACCTCCTCCTCTGGGACAGCGGCTCCGGTGCTGGCAGGTGTCGTCAGCAACGTGTACACCTGTCCCAATGAACACTAGGATAATAATCTATAATCATTACATTCAGCACTTAACTAAACAATAGAAAAATTATTATTGAAGATCGCAGGCTTTCGTGACCATTGCCTGATATATAATGTTTTGTCTCTTATAGATGAATTGCTTTGAAGTGGTAGATGGTATCGACGTTTCTCTCTGCATTGCAGTGGCCATCTTCAGGGTTGATACCTACATTCGCTGAGAAATAAATTCTAAAGATAAAAGGGGGCAATGCAGAACGTTTCGAAGCGGCTTAGAATTGAAGGCCCGTAAATATAAATTTAAAAAAAAATAAAAAAATTGGTTGTCTGTAAAGTCGGTTTACGGACTATAGTTTAACGTGACAAAGTCATAACAAAACATTGATGAAATGATTGCATACTTTTATGAATAAAAGTGAATCATTTTTATTGAATTATCACTATTTTGTATGGATACAAAGAAGGAGTGAAATGAAATCTACAATTTAATTGATAAATTTACTTTTATTTGCACTCATTAATTCAAATATGGTTATTACTTTAACGAAGAGATTATTTTAACTATAACTTTTATACATGTTTGCTATTTAACTTCTGTTATGGATAGGACGATGATAGGAAAAGCAGGAAATGAATGGGAGTGTTTCAAGTTTAATGTGCCTCGAAAAAAGTCAAATCGATGGTTGTTCCAATCGAGTGGAAGAGAGATAGATGCGGCGCAATTGTACAGTGAGCGTAACGGGACACACTGTAACGGGACACTTTTTCGTGCGTGCAGCCGGCGTTCATCGATTTATTAGACGTTGTCACGTCAAAAATTTAACTACACGAGAAAATTCTCAAACATTTTTTTGGCAAGAAGCAGAATTTCCGACGGCAGGATTGTTACCATGTGAATGTAGCTCGAAGAGAGCAAGATGCACAGGCCGCTGCGTCACTGCCTGATGACCATGCTGGTTCGGACGACCTCGGCCGTCACCCAGCGAGCAGAGAGCAGTGAAGGCTGGACGGCTCTGCTACACTGTCTGGCGGCTCGCCTGAGCAACCAGCATGTCTGCAGGTGCGGTCGGCCGAGTGTGGGACAGTTAGCTCAGTCTACCCTCACAGTGTGCCTCGTGCATCTACTGCCAGTGTGGCTGGCTTAGAAATGTAATACCGATAAAAGCATATTAAAGTATTATTTATTTTACCTATAGTTATCATACAGTACACTCCCGATTATCCGCGAAATTAAGTGGCAGGGCCACCGCAGATAGTGAAAATCGTGAATAATCCGCAAAGAGCCGAAAATGGGAAACAAAAATGAAAACATTAATTTCAACTTAAAAATCTAAAAATGTATGTACTGTAAACGTTACAATTAACAGTAAAAAAATATTAATGATGTTAAATTTTTTGTATTTTACTGCATAATTACGCATGCCAGCCTACTGTGTGAGTTCCGATAAGGCCTGTGGCGTTTTACTGTATACTCTACACAATACACTCGTCAGTAGAGTTCAAATTTGCTCACTTGTAATAAAATACAGATTTACACATGTGCTGTATTTTTTCGTAGCATGCGCGGATAATCCGCACCGCGGATCATCCGCCCGCGGATAATAGGGAGTTTACTACTGTACATGTGTTCTTTAGTATGACGGAAAACAATAAATACCATTTATTTCTCATTTTTTGAAATACAAGTATTAGAACTAAAATATTTTTATATTTTACATATATATTACTGATAATGATAACTATTTAATTATCTGTAGAAGAGAATCAAAATGAGAATAATTGATGATTTATAGATTATTATTCACTGTCACATGTGGGACAAAGTCACGTGTATGGAATTCGTTACGTCGTATTGTGCCTGCGTGCAAGGCTTGGGTTTCAGAAGAGGCTTCACCATGTTCACCATTAGTGTTTGAATAAGCATACATTCTTGTAAATAGTGTTGCAATAATATGGTTAACGGAACATCGGTGATTTTATGATAGCACACAATATCATGTTAACCCCTCTGTTGTTAATAGGTCCAACAAAACATTTGTTTCTTGTAGCCACCAACAGGTGTCTCTCTTGCCTGATGCATTTACATAAGAATTAATATCAAACATCAGCAGAAAGAATTATACAAACACGTTTCATGACTCTCAGCAGACTTTCAATTCTATTGTTTAAGCAAAAAAGTGAACCAAAATAGATAAATATTTTCACTGACTTTACAGTTGTCACTTATAGTAATTTCTCTTAATTAGGTATGAGCAGCCACTTTTGACGTTACACAAATGAAGGCTTTATTGTGGTGGACGGTAAATATTTAGAGGATTGAGCAAGCGCTAGTATTTTAGAACAGAAACTCTAGTGAAATATTCTCTTGGATTACATAGTTCTATAATTTCTTTCGATTGGCACCAACCTATACAAAATTCTGGCTGCATAAAAATTTTATCCGATATTATGCAATAGCTTGTAGACATATAGTACCATTTCTAAATTGGTGTAAGCATGATCTTCATAATTAATAAGCTAAATAAGGTAAGGTAGGGCTACGAGAGAGAAGGAAGAATGAAAGACAAAAAGACGGATTGTGTGGAGAACAATGATCGAAGAAATACTGGCTTCAGAATGAAGGAAAAGCATATAAGGTTCGATACCAGGAGACAAAATAAAGGCAAATAAGGAGATGATACATTAATAAAGTTATTTCGATCGAAGGGCAGTTAGAGCCCAGCATTTCCACGCAAACGTATTTTCTCGGAGTACTCCTGCAGCCCTCACCTGTGGCAATCTGGTGTTCCCTTCGCTTGTTTGCATCGACTAGAGACGGACGATTCCTTTCAGCCGCGTCCAGCCTATTGCCTTGTGCCTTGCCTGTTGGAGATCGCAACGAAACAGCGCTTGCCAAGTTCGCACTTGGCTGTGTATGGCAACTACGTGCAACATGATGCAACATGACGCAACATAATGTGGCATGGTGCAACATGATTCATCACTTTTTCCACCAATATACTAACGTCCAAACCTGACAATTTCACTCCTCAGCTGTTAGTCTGAACGAAACATATGATCGTTTGCACAAATGTCTGATGCCAGACTGCGTTAAAAACTTTCACTATATTTATTTCTGTTCTTAGCAAAAATTATAATGTAAAACATATATTTTACAATAAAAGTACTATTTTCTATCAATTGAACGGAACTTTTTAGCTGTTTATGTAAGATAGAGTAGATATAATTGTTATAGTATGTACACGTCATACTGCTCCAGCCCAGTCGTATTATGTGCGAGTGAAACAGGTTCTTTCGACGAGTTATCGTGCTTGTTGTTTGCATGTAAAAGGCTATAAAGCTACAGCAACCCTCGCATGAGTCACGTGAGTTTCTGAGCAGCGAGAGAGGAGTGTATTCACTGCAGAGCGACACAAGTGCCTTCTGCTGCGGGCTAGAGGTGACATCATGCAACCCAGGAGGCATGACCAGCCTGTCTTCTGCAAGCGCACTTGCAGGGATATGCTAGGTTTGATGTAGCGAAACTCTGGAAATTGCTATGCTATAGGAGATCCTGTTGCAGTATGTTTTTTTTAATTAATTTAAAAATTAATGTGTAGCATCAATATCTAGCTTGCGTTTGCGTCTAAAGGAATCGATTTTGTTTTCATAAGCTCTGCATTGTTTGACAGTGTAGACAGAGTTTTAGATACTAAACACCCTTCATATATATATATATTTATTTATTTATATATGCGAATAATGCAGCCCCCTTTTATTCTGTGAATTTAGTATCTGTAAATATATATATTTTATTTAACAGCTCTTTATTTCTGCTCATACTCTCGTGAACAATCAACTTGTAAAGCATTTCCTCTTGCCGGTAAATTTTAAATAGCAGCGCCAGCACACTGGTAAAGCCTTTGCAATGTATTCCGAGCATGGCTGTAGTACTAGTGAACAAACTAATAAGTGAGAGTAGATTATTGTTAATTCTTCAGTAGTGTGCTGATGCCGGTTCTGGGACAGGCATCAGGCTGAGATGTGAGGTCGACGTCAAGAACTTGATACCCAGGGTCACCACCTTTCTGACTTTTGCAATCAAAATATCACAAAAATGTACAAAATAACTCAAAATTTTCCTCTTTTGAGGGGATTATTAAGATGGTATTCCCCAAAAACGACGGTGAGTTGAAATAGCCCCAAAGCGGCTGCGCGCAATTTAAAGTATTTAGGCTGTGGAAATTGTTGGAAACTTACTTAGTGGACGCGCTTATTATTTTGCTATCAATATACATATTCGTCCTAAAAGAAACTTTGCAAATAGTTATCCTCCCATGCTTCGAATTGGATATTTTTTTCTACGAATAGAAGTAACGTTAACAATATTCGCGTAAGAATGAACAATCTCCCATTATTAAAGTATGTCAACAGCAAAGGCGGAGCTAGAGCCGTCTGCTGGTGCAAGATGATGGGGCCCTTGCGAGTGTGGCAGCCTCCGGTGCAACAGGAGATCGGCCAGCGCGAGTGTGGCAGCCTCCGGTGCAACAGGAGATCGGCCAGCGCGAGAAACGTGACCTCTGGTGCCACAGGACTCAGGCCCGCATGAGAGTCCTCGCTCTAGGCTGCAATGTTTCCAATTGCTAGAATTAAACTCCGTTGTATATTTCGTTCTTAAAAAAGATAAACACACTCGTAGACAAAGATTTTTTTAACCAGTTTTTGAACTTTTTAATAATAAGTATAACAAAAATATATTTTTGAAATAATGTCAAAGCAAGTGAACTCAGATGGAAGGTGAACATTTTTAACAGTGCATTAACAAAAAATTTTCAGCTATATGCTAAAAGTTAAGTTACACGATATAAAACAATCCTTTTTATTAAGACTATTATTTTTTTAAATTTTATACGCATGATTTTAAACCGTGAGTAATCATTAAAATTAGAGATCCAAAACCCCTCAGTTATTAAAGGATTTGTGCCCTAATAATAAACCTATATGAATTACAGAAGAATAAACAATTAATTATTTTAAATAATTACCTTAATTTCATTACATTATTTAATTATATTAAATCATGTAGCCCGCACTTCTTGATTTTATCGAGTATAGTCACTGTTTATTTTGTGATGTATAAATTTTCAGCATTTTGCAAACGAAAGAAGTTGTTTTAACCAGTAGACCAGTATGATTGGATACTTCCATAACCTGTTATCGATCTCGTCTGCAGTTATCATGTTATAAAACGTTTTGAAAATATATGGAGTCTTCACACAGTCACATCCTCATCATCCCAGTGACCATCACCATCGACTCAAGTGAGCGCTTTCACTCTTCCATTTACTTTAATTCTTCTTTACCACTCTGTCCTCGCAGCCTCCTCACAGGCTTCGATTAATGTGGCAGTAGCGCAATATTGATGCTGTTACGTCACACTGGAAGTAAAACTATGTGCCTTGGTCCATATGCTGGGAGTCACGGCAGGAGAAGAATATTATTTAACTTTGTACTCGTCGGGCAAGGACTCCGGATTTGATGACGTAACCAATTAATTTAATTACGTCTAATATTTTTTGATATTTATTTATTATGTTTGTGAATTTTTCTGATAGTTTAACGTTCTTTTTTTTTAGTTTGTTGTTACATTGACCTCGTTGGGTTATAACTGTGACTGAGAACTCAATCGCATAAGTGCGTATATTATTTTATATTTATTATGGTTATTAAAATATTACTTTTTTAATCACACTATTTTTTATTAATTTTTAATTCTTCTACCTCGGTGGGTTCGAACTGGGGACTACACGCTCGACAGCGTAAGTGCGTTTTTTATTACAAAAATTTTTCATAATGTTAAAAAGTTTAAGATATTTTAGGTGATAATGTGATCGAAGTTTCAAATTTCAGATCGTGTCAAGTCCAGACCCAGCGTTAATTTCAAGTTTCGTTGACGACATTTTATTCAACCGTCATTTTTGGGAAAAGAAACGGGAAATTGTTTTCTGAAAAAGTTTTTTTTCTCCTTTATAAAATGGGAAATTATGAGTTTTTTGGGGATTTTTGGGTCTTCTTTTGGGACTTTTGAAGGTCACAACCATCCAAGACGACTGCCGTGATGTCACAATTGATGGCAGACTCTATAATTACAGTCCACAACCTGAACCCTGCGGCTGCTCGAGATATATAGATTTGTTTGTGTAGCAAACAATTTTTACAGTTAGATTTTTTGAAGGAAAACGTGGGTCTGATGGAAATCTAAATGCAATAAAAACACGCGTCAATTGTTTACATTCTAATAAATGAATTAATGTTTTCTAAAATTGTTTTGACAAATCATTGTGGACGCACTTGTTTCTAAACCTAGAAGTGAAATAGTGTAAGCATTAATCAAACATAACCTAGATCGAATTTATCTTCAGAATTTGCAAGAATAATTGATAGGCCTACTTATGAAAGAAAACTTATAGGCATAATTCCTTATTTTATACAGTGCGTTATTAAGAAATATATTGCAATGATAGGAGAGTCAATTAACTATATGATATTTAAAAAAATTAAATTTGCGTTGAGGTTCTGTAACTAATATAAATAAATTTTTAACACGTGCATATTAGAGCAGCACTAATAGATTGTATAAGCAGTTAAAATCAATTTAATTAAAGTTTTAAAAATACGCTATATAGCACAATCAGAATTAAAATATACCGTATTGTTCCTATTCACAGAACAAGTTCAATGTGATGTAAAGCAGTATTTCTTTTTTTAATTTAGGTAAAAAATTTCCTGAGAAAGCAGTACACTACTGAATAATGGCTGAATAAAAAAAAACATTGGTGAATAAATTGTTGAAATCTAAAATTGGGATTCTTTACCCTATGATTGAAACTATCATTTTATATTTTTAACTTACACACTACATACTGTATGTATCATGGGTAAAACAATTTATTATATTAAATATTTAAGGTGGGTTTACGATTGAAAAATTTATGAATAATAACGTAACCTGTACACCGAAGAGTAAGGCAGGCCGCACACCGGACGCGTCAAGACAGCTTCAAGACATGGAAAAATTTGCCTTGCGTCGTGATTCAGACAAGCGTCCGCACACCGGTGCAACATTGTGTCTGCGACACGCGGGAGTCTCTGTAGTTGGCGAGATGACTTCATCGAGTGAAGACGATATTTTGATGTACATGTGGCGGGATGTCAGGAAGAGAAAAAGAAAATGGGTACATGATTATAACTTATCATGAGCACAAAATGGGGCATATGTCTTAGCTCGCGAATTGTTGGATGATCCCACCAAGTTTAAAAGTTTTTATCGGATGTGTCCTGATACATATCGAGAACTTCTTCAGCGTGTATTGCCTTATGTAAGGAAACGAGACACTAATTGCAGAAAGGCTATATCAGCAGATGAGAAGTTACTTATCACTTTGAGGTAAATATCTATTTATGTATGTACTACTCGGGACTGAGTAAGCAGTTAATTGCTCTGTCTGTAATAACCGTGTTATTATTTCATTTTTATTTGGAGGCAAAAATAAATAGGTAGTGAAAATTCACAATAAGACTACGAAATTAAAAATACTTCCTTAGTTTACTTCTGAATGTACTCATGTGACATCAAATTCGTTTAAAATAAGAATATCATTTGTTCTCTGGTAACTTGCAACTGGCAGCAGCTTCAGGAATTTGAGTTTCCAATTTAAAAGAGGCGAAACTACAATCGGAAGTATTGTGCAGGATGTTTGCCCTACAATATGGTCTGCGTTTCAGCCTGAATTTATGCCAAAGCCAACAGAAGAGATATGGAAATGTGTTTCTGATAGGTATTTGGAACTTTGGAATATACCTAACTGTATAGGTTCTCTTGACGGAAAACACGTTCGTATTCAATGTCCTAGTAAAAGTGGCTCTTCTTTTTATAACTACAAAGGATATTTTTCCATTGTTTTGTTAGCGTTAGCCGAAGCGGATGGTCATTTTATCTATGTAGATGTAGGTGAATATGGAAGAAACAGTGATGGCGGTGTTTTGCGCACATCTGCACTTGGTTGAAATTTAAGAAATTATCAGCTAAACATTCTGGAGCCCACAAAGTTACCTGCAGATGACGCTGGAACTGAGCCATTCCCATTTTTTTTCGTTGCCGATGAAGCTTTCCCATTGCAAAAACATTTTATGAGGCCATATCCAAGAAAAGAACTTACAAACGAAAAAAAGAATATTTAATTATATACAGCAGGGCAAGAAAGAGTATAGAGTGTGCATTCGGTATGGTAGCTTCCAAATTTAGAGTTCTTAGAACAACAATAGCTTGCAAACCAGACACGGTAGACCAGACCACATTGTACAATCAGCTTGTGTCCTACATAATTTTATCAAATTAAAGGAAGGAAAAGTAACTGAACCCAGTGTAGGGAACGATAACAATTGCAGTGTACACGACAGTTCTTTTAATAATTCGTATTATTTAAAACCGTGCTGTACAAGAGCAACTACTGAAGCTGTAGGATTGAGAAATCGTTTGTGTGCATATTTTCTCAAACCGAATGTTGCTCTTCCATGGCAAAACAAGTATTCCTTCTGTTGAAATTAATAATCATTTGCAATGATGTCATTGTATTACATTACTGGTAGGCTATGTCGTTGAAGGTGTATCTAACAATAGTGTAGATAATCATCTGAAACCTGTTCATTAATTTTTATTGTTTCCAAATTGTTATTTGATAATGTATATCAATAGTGAAAAGGCAATAACAGCGAAATTGTAAACAAAGTTTGTACACATTTATAGTGATCTTAATGTTTTTTATTAATTCAGGAACTGTGCTAGAAATATATGTAGAAATAGTATTAACAAAATTTGTAGTAATTTTTTAGAATCCAAATTTTCATTTTAACATTGCTGATACACAAAATCAGTTCACATTACAGTATAAAAATAAATTTTGATTTATTATTGACAGTTAAAAGACCTGCCAAAGATTCCATTGGTTGAAGGAGGCATTATTGGAGAGCCATTAGAAGCAGAGCGAGACGATCATAATCAATGAACTGAAAAGAGGATGCTGATTGGCCTGGTTGATAATTTACAGTGTGATTCTGCTCACTTGCTGGCGACTCATAGGGCATGTTGTGAACTTTTGCTAAACACTTAATTTAAAGTGGCTTTTCTGAGATGGTGACAATTTTGAAATATCGGGTAAAAGACTTTTCAGAAAAAGCAAATCCGGATGTTTTGTCTCTGCTTCACATCGCTTTTTCCTTGCCTCTAAATATGAAACAAATGCACTGTCTATAGGATTTTGTTTATCTGTTCTTTTGCTCTTCTTCTGAGCGGTACTCTGCTCTGGTGGCGACATAACACTAGCATCACTACTTCTGTCATTCGCATCACATTCATCTTCAGACTGGGAGAATGGCTGGCGATTGTCGAATGCGCTTGCCAAATTACCCGACTGCCTGCAATCACATAAAAAGAATTAAATTGAATCAGCAAGGAAGATATACACTGTTTAATGATAATTTCAGTTTCTTGACGGAAAATAGATGGTCAAAATATATCTAGAACTGTCCGTTAATTTACAGAAGGCTACTAGTTCCACTTATGGAAAATTGCATATTTTTGAGACTTCTTTAGAATGCAGATGCAAAAAGTTGAATGTTCGCATACTTAATTGTTTTTACGCGGGTTTATATATGTATAACTACTAATGGAACAACATTTCATTTTAATGGATTGCAAAAGTAGGACCCCATGAATTAAAGGAACATTTCCGTAAAATTATCCGTTAATTAACAGTAATTTCGAACAGGGTATTATTATTTAAAAGGTCACAGGTTTCTTTGCACATACTAACCTTCTTGACTTCGTGAAAGGTGTCAGGAACGACAGATACTCCGACAAATAATATGGCTTTTTAGGTTTTGAAGCGGAACCACTAGCTTCTGTTTGTCTCAGGCGTCTGGCCCAGCAGTTTCGGCAGTTCCTCCATTTTTCTTTACAAACGTTCACTGCAAGAGAAATTAAATTAAAACATGGAGTAAAATTTTTTACATAAATTAAAATCATAGATAATAGTTGCATATACGTATATTTATAAATAGTTACGATGTTATTAACTATTATAGCTGTCTCAACAATGTACTCTTTTCATCTCAAACCTGGTTTAGCAAAAAAATATTTAGTTTATTTTGATCATAAATGCAATTTTATTTATTAATGTATAGAAAATTAACTTCAATATTCATTGTTTTCATGGGCTGTCATTCTTACAAGGTTTTATTTATAATTAAACAAATGAATGAAATTACTCACCATTGAAACCAATTTCTGTAGAAATTTCTCGCCAAGCTTTGTCCAATTCATCCTTATTAGAGTGACCTGCCATTGAAAAATCATATATAACTGGAAATTTTTCCACCGCCTGCACAAGTTTAATTACTTCTTCTTCGCTCATCTTTACCTCATGTGCCTTCCAAATCTCTTCTACGTCTGAAGCACGATGCAAGGAATAGGACCCAGCAGTGTCTCTTCAAGTGTGTCTGAAACATGAAGCTGACGTCAGCGTCATGCTTCATCCCGGTGTGCGGCGATTTCTGTAATTCCATATGTTTGCATTGCGTTCCTTTCCTTGCGTCACGTTTCAGACACTCTTGTCTTGACTCTTCCGTGACTTGACGCGTCCGGTGTGCGGCCTGCCTAAAAGGTTAAGAAATATCAAGTTTATGATTGAATTAGTGATAGTTAGATCCAGCCAATAAAAACGGACGAGAAAGCAGCCAGATAATTTATTTTGAATATTTGTATCCGTAGGTATCGTCTCCATTTTGTAATGGATTTCTGTTCATAATCGTTGTATATTCATAATTTGTTGAATTTAACATTTTTATCCATGGTGAAATTGATCATGTACTACTACATCACCTACTTGAAAAACCAAACACATGGCTACGATTAAACCTAAAAATTGCAACATTTCAGCTCGTTACTTAGAATCCGTAAACAATTTATAATTGGAATATTTAAATTTAATTAATATTACTAGCTCAAGTAATGCTAACATAAACCATTCCAAGCCACCATAAAATGGCTTTACAAAAAGAAAATATATTTATGAATTGTAAATACATATTAATATACTCGTATAATAGCAAAAATAACAGAAAATCGTCTGCATAATCAATTTCCGAAATCTTAAAACAAAATAAATATTCCATTTATAGATTTTTTTCGTTCAATGTTTTCTAAGTATTTTATCATTTATTAAAATGATGCTAGTAATTCCGTATTTCCTACTCCTTTCGTACTACATGATAACCTGCTTTCGAAACGAAACATTATTTCGCGCCAACAAGACATTCTACTGTGCTCTGATTGGCGCTTCCCTTAATTCTTAAGGAAAATTATAAAATATAACCAACTCTGTTAAGTCTTAAGTCATCATATGGTTCGCACATGGCACGTCAAAATTCCTGCACGAATGTTATAAACCATTCGACTAGTATACATAGAGTCATGTGTTAAGTACACGAATAATTCTTAATTCAAAATTCTTAATTTTCAATCGTAAACCCACCTTCAGACAAATAAATATTAGAAGTGGTGTATACTGCTTCTGTTTTCAGTTCATAAAGTTGCAAGTACGTAGAGTTGCAAGTACCTACATAGAATCGCAAGTACATAGAGTTGCAAGAACGTAGAGACGTAGAGTTGCAGGAACATAGAGTCGCAAGTACATAGAGTTGCAAGAACGTAGAGTTGCAAGATCATAGAGTCGCAAGTACATAGAGTTACAAGAACATAGAGTCGCAAGTACATAGAGACAGAGAGTTGCAAGAACATAGAGTCGCAAGTACATAGAGTTACAGGAACATGGAGTCGCAAGTACATAGAGACAGAGAGTTGCAAGAACATAGAGTCGCAAGTACATAGAGCTGGCAGTACGCAGAGTCGCAAGAACGTAGAGCCGCAAGCACACAAAGACCAGCAGCTCGCCAGCGCGGCTAACGAGCGCCTCTGCGCCGGAGGGCGGGTGACGTCAGGCGAGACCCGAGCGCGCATGCGCGGGGATAAACAACTCGTCCTCACGACTCGCAGGAGCCTCGCCTCGGCCGGAGACGCGCGTGACATGTATCTCAAGGATGCGTGCTGGACCAGGATGTGCGGCCCGGTATAAATACTGGTCCCCGCGGGCAGTACCGGCACCAGTAGCGCCTCCGCACTTTTCGGAAGAGACTCCCCAGCTCGAGTACTGCTCTCCGCCTGCCATGTTCGTCGTCAAGGTACCTACACTGTGTTCCTGGTGTTCTCTCTCGATCTCAACAAGCGGCTCCAGGTGTTACCTCGCCGCCTCAGACAAGCCCGTGGCCGGGACTCTGTGTACAGCCGTTATGAACATTTCATGTAGTTGAATTTCAAAATAAATATTGTCGAATTAATAATCTCAGGGAACACTAGACATTTAGAACTCCGAAATCATGCATAGAAATTTAAGTAATAATTTCGATTGATTAAAGAAAATCATAATTTATATATATATTTTGAATTTTATTTAATTGCTTTCGTGCTTTGTTCATATGTCATTTATTTGATGATTTCACTAAACGAGTCAAAAGTATATAAGCAAAGCAACGTGAAATTCAGATTACTTGGCATCACAGTTCCTGCCGCTTCTGTGTATGAGACATGTCGCACTGTATTGGGGAGGAAACACATTCTTGCATCCCACTAAGGATTATAATAATCCTTCTGAAGTATCCTCTCTGTGAACTTATGTATATAAGATATTTTAATTTTTCTCATCCTGTCATTGCTTGTGTTTCTTTTCATTTTAAATCCTGGAAGGAACCTCCTCCCGGACTACGTGCATGCTTCAGAACACTTGCCTAATGGATCCAATAAAAAGGCATCGCAATGAACACGGCCATCTTTGCGTTGCTTCCAAATTCTCGCTAGGGATGCCAATTCCTTACAAGCATGCACTGTTAGCTTCGGAATAGTGTTGCATTTTTTTTACACGAAATTTTACTTCAGAATATTATAATAATATTTGATGAAAACATAAATAGTTTAATTTAGAACAAAATAAAAACAAAGGAAATGTAAATAAAATTATTATGGAACTAATTGGTGAAAATAAACTATCAGGGGTATTTAAGGCGCATTGCAAGATAATTTTTATATTTTGTGATTCATAACCATTATATTATTTTTGTTGCTAGCCAATAATGACATCCACAATAAATTGGAATGTTGTAATGTATTTTGCCAGTGGTCGTTGCTGTACCTCCGTCGATGTCGCGACTCGCCGGTGGAGGTGTGGAGGTGTGGGTGTGTGGGTGTGGAGGTGCGTGTGTCTGGTCGGCCTGCCCGCAGAGCCTCGCGGCGGTCGCGCTGCTGGCGTGGGCCGGCTGCCATGCGGCGCCGCGCTCCCCCGGACAGCCGCCCCTCGCCGGGGACCTGAGCCCGCTGACGGGGCGCCGCTTCGCCGCGGTGCCGCTGGCCGAGCCGGGCGCCTACGGCTACGAGAGCGAGGTCCCCGGGGCCCGCGCCTCCTTCAAGGCCTACCGCGCCGACCCGCGGCTCGGTGCGTCCTCCACGATGCTCTATGTACCACGTGTTGCGTCAGATGCTCGTGATTTGATACTTCTCACTGGCTTAGAGTCCTTCGAGTAAACTGTGGTCCCATCACTGACTCGGAATGAAGGTGAACGAGTTTGGATTGTAGCCTACCGCGAAATGAATTCTCGAATTTTTCCGGTCTCTAGGTATTACCTACTGAACTGCTTGTCATTTCATGAATGCAAAATAAGATTTAAAAAATGACAACATAAACCTACATCGGCTACAGCACAAGAATTCCCGTGAAAGGAATTTAGTCATGAAAAAAAATAATAGCACAGACGAACAAGCTTTGCTAGGCTTACTGTGAGCTTGACACTTGCAGACTAGCTTGAATCAAGCTCGCTGCAAGATATTATACATGCCATAACAAGCTTGTAGCATGCCTGACAGCGTGTTATGTAATGCTTGGTTCAAGCTTGAATCGGGCATTATGATATCTGGATTACTTCTTGTATTACTGACTAAGTGTTTTATTGTTCGGTACCGCCATACTATTGTGCCATGATTGGTTTGCAAGAACTGTATTTAGGCCCTAAAGGATAATATCAGCAGTAGCTGAAAAAAAACGCGTCGCAACAAAAATCGATATGCAAACAATATTCTAATTTTTTTTCTGTCAGACAAAACACTAAATTTTTGTTACTATGAATTCGAATGTAGCATCAATTTTTCATAAAATATTGTGTTTTGTATCTTCTTGTTAAACCTTTATACTTAAATATAGTTTTAAGTAATGCGTCAATGTATTTTTCTTCGGAATAAAAACTAATTTTGGTAAAATACATTTAGCCTACACTGAAACTTAAATGGACTTAATTACATTACCTGCAATATCTTCTGAACATTAAAATTGTCCCAAAACTAATATAACCAACATTTTTTTTATTTTCTGTCTGCTATAACATATGTTGTATTTTTGTAACGTCTTCAGCTTTGTTTTAATTGTTAATGATATATACTTCATTCAACCTTTCTAGTATACCAAATTTAGTAAAAGTATGTATTTTGTATTTTTGAACTGTGTTCACAATTAAACCACTGAATTATTTACATTAATTTAATTAGTCAAATTGGCACTTTAAATACGGCATAACTTTAATATCTAAAATATTAATAGCACTAAATATTTTACAACCATAATTGTAGGATTCTCGGACTTCTATAAATAAAACCTAACAATGTATTCAAACATTGAAGTATGTCTCCATTGTTCACAATACATGGTCCGGCTTTGCAGAAAATAGATTTTTTTTAGTTATTATAATTTTTTTTGTTAGGTCACCAATCCTCAACACACCAGTAAATGCTTAAAGAATGTTTACTGTTGCTAAAATAAACAGGGTTCTTATGTTTCTACAGGTTTTCATGAAATATGAAGGCGTCGCGTGACGTTTACAGAAGTTTGGGAATGGAGGGGTTCGTGTTCAGAAACAATTCTTTTTTTTTTTTTAATTCTGTGTAGGTTCCGTTACGGAAGTGAGGGAGGAGTAAACTTCCTATTAGCACCTCTTAGCTCTGTTTAAGTACTACACTCTATGCTTCTGTTTCCTGAATCTCACATAAATGCCTCGAACATGTGTTTCAGGAGTTGACAACATGTTCGACTACAACTCGCAGGCATTAAGGTCGCAAGGCAGGCCCTACTGAGAAGACAACATCTTACAAACACCGCTGCTAAGAACTTCAACCGTGTTGCCAACTGCTGCATTTAGTACTATTCAAAGCTTTCTTAAATTTCCCTCTATCTTCTTGCTTTCCACAGTGAGGGTGATAAAATATTAGTTCTTTAAATATTTCTTTCTAATGTTTAACATTACAAATAAAGTTCTGTTTCATAAAGGTGTTTCATTATTTTGACATGCTCCTATTACAGCATACTATCACTTTTTTTCCATCTACCTGCCATGTATGTATCACATATTTAACAACTGATTAGCTGAAATGTATTTCAAAACTAAAAAATTTAAGATAATGAAAGTATTTTTAGTAATATATTTCATACAGCATTTTTAGTTCTACATTGTTTGTTATACAGGATGAGCACAAAAGAAGTATACAAATTCAAAAATTCATAAAATCTAAACGGTACAACATACGGGCTTCAAACCTTATATAGTTCATAGAGAATCTCTGGAAGTTTTTTTTTTGACATATAGATGCACTTATTTTGTTGCTGACTGCCGCCGCCAGACAGTACTAGCGTAGAAAATGGCTCCTACACAGCAACAGAAGAGCTGGTGTGTCCTGCAGTTAGCAAAAATGGGGTGTGTAACCACTGTGCAATGAGCGTTTCGCACACACTTTCATCAAGAACCACCCACTAGAGTATCCATATCAACCTGGTACAAAAACTTTGAAGATAACGGCTGCATTTGCAAAGGCAAGAGTCCTGGTCGCCCTCCTGCGCCAGAGCAAGCTGTGGATCGTGTTCGAGCTGCATTCCTGTGAAGCCCACAAAAATCAACACGTCACGCAAGTCGTGAGCTGCAGATCCCACAAACAACAATTTCCAAAAATCTTACGTAAACGCTTGCGCATGAAACCTTACAGATTGCAGATGGTCCAGGCACTCACTCCCGCCGATTATTCGGAATTCTGCATCGAAATGTTGGCAAGAATGGAAAATAACGAAAACCTATCAAAGAGGTTATTTTTTTTAGCGATGAAGCAACATTTCACACAAACGGTAGAGTTAATCGGCACAATGTTCGTGTTTGGGGAACACAACACCCCCATGAAACCATCGCACATGATTGAGATTCGCCAGTGTCGAGGGAGAAGATTTACGGCCCCTTCTTTTTCTTGGAGAAGACTGTCACAGGCACTACGTACCTCGACATGCTTTCTTTGTGGTTGCTGCCTCAATTGCAAGACGACTACGACAACTTTATCTTTCAACAAGATGGTGCACCTCCACACTTCCACCTGGCTGTACGGGAACACCTCAACACACATCTACCTGGGCGATGGCTCGGTCGAGCAGGTGCTGGTGATGACGTGTGGTGCAGATGGCCACCACGATAACCAGACCTAACCCCTTGTGATTTCTTCTTGTGAGGTTACATCAAAGACATGGTCTTTGTCCCGCCCCTACCAGAATCCTTGCCACAGCTAAGACAGCGAATTGCAGTTGCGGTAGAGTCCATCACTACCGATATGTTGTGCAGGGTGTGGGATGAGTTCGAATATCGTCTCAACGTTTACCTTGTGACAAGAGGAGCACACATCGAGTCCCTGTAATATGTTTCAAAAAACTTCCAGAGATTCTCTATGAACTATATAAGTTTTGATGCCCGTATGTTGTACCGTTTGGATTTTATGAATTTTTGATTTTGTATACTTTTGTGCTCAGCCTGTATATTATTTATTTGTATATTTTGTTTGAATACAATCATCGTAAAAAATTCAGAATTTATATGATCAAAATAATAAACGGTTTAAACTTATGGTTTCATTACTTAGAATTTATAAATTTATGTAGTACATGTATGGATATTTGACACAATATCTAATTATTTCTAATATATTCTAATATTATTCTAATAATTCTTTATAAGTGTATATTGTGGTTATTCAATCTGTAATGTAATTGAAGGATTATTTTTCTTTGTTCTTCTCTGAAGATTACTAAAAATGTTGGATTAGTAGTAATATTTACACAATATAGATATGTATAAACTTAAAAGGTACAAAACAAGTGTTTGAACACACCAGCACAGAAAATACAATTTAAATCATAACTTAACTCCGAACATTTCCAAATTATTTTATTCACTCAACAAAACAGATGAATATTCAGCGGTTGTTAAGAGTCAGATTTTAACATAATGTAGTATGGGTTTTGTTAATGTAGAAAATACTTCAGTGCAAGCTTTGTAAAATTATTGCTTTGTTGCTTTTATTGTAATGAGCAGACTTTCAAGCCCTTTCGATGGAAGAGTACGAGTCGGCCACGTCTCTTAGCAGAGAATCGACTCACAAATAACTTAGAAGGTCACAATAAAGAAAGTGATGACATAAAATACACAACAAAATCCACATAACTTATAGACTGTCATATCTCCACGATCAAAACTTGACCATAGAAATTAAGTAACTTGCGTTCTCGGAACACATGCAGTTTTAAATCACAGTATAGACTTCTCACGAAAACACTTGTAATCTCATTTTGATCTACTGTCACTGAAATTACCACTTCAATGGCATGGTTTCACCCCAGCCCAACTGGTGTAACCAACCGGAGGTGTTGCAGAAATATCTGGTAACAAATTGCCACAGGGCAATAGTTCCAAAGGATCAGATAACTATGGAAGAAACTGCTGAAGCCATCTCGTGCTTCATTATGCAGCTCAAATGATCATGGGAATCCACAGGTGGTTATGTGTCAATCAAAACCAAAAGTTTGAAGCAGTGCGGTACCTCCTTTCCCCTCCCCTCTCCTCCTTTCCCCTTCCTCACCGACTTCCCCTTCCTACCCCCCCCCCCTCTTCATCCCTTCCCCGCCGCGCCACCAGCGCACTCTGCCGTGTATTGTTCCCGGCCTATATAACCTCGGCACCCAGGCGACGTGTCCCGTGGCAATTTCTCTAACTGACCGACAGCCTTTTACTGGCGACAGGTAGACCTGAAGCTCTGTCACCACTCTGGAGTCTAGCCCGACGCCACAGTTCGCGACCGCCCCACTTACACGATAGTATTACACAGCCACAATGAGTGCTAACTGGCAGAACGACGGGAAACGGCATAAGCCGCCCCCAAAAGACCAGACCTGACAAAACCAATGCGGACTAAAAGTCCAAGTGCCCCACCCCTTGCATAGTAGAACTTCTACCACGCCTCACTCTTCTTCCAGGACCATCCTTCTATTCCTGTAATCCACCTGCTTGTAATAATGCATGACCTTTGCATCCCGCATGTATGTAACCAGGGTTTTCCCTCTGTCTATGGAGGTTTTACCTGGGCCCAACTTATCTAGTTTTAGTCTAGAATTAAGAGTGAGGGGAGTTAGTCATGGCGAAAACGTCTGCCACATGATGCACGTGACCTTCTCTGCATGGTTAAAAACCCGCATGTTTAGAGCGTATAGGGCTTGCCCTGAGACGCACTTAGAGTCTTCCCTACCTAGACCCCTCCCTTACACACATAGTTTTAACTTAGGTTAGAAAAAATAAAAATAAAAAACGACGTGTCCCGGAGCAGCTCCTGCGGTCTAGCTCGTTAGTTGTTGGTAGCACTTTTCAGTGCTATCACAGCCGACAGCAGACAATCTAGAAAGGTGCCTGTGTGCCTAGTGCGCACAGGCGGTAACAATTATAGCTGTACAGGTAAAGGTATAGACGACCGACGAACTCAGCGACACCCGGGGTGTTAGAACCCCTGTAGCCTAGCCACGAACCCGGCTAACTAGCCCCGGGGAAGTGGTCAGTGGGTGCAACTGAGCGATAGGACTGTGTGACCACGGACATCAGCGACATGGATGAAGGCCCTTCAGGCAATGGGGGCCAGCCAGGCTGGACCACAGTATCGAACAAGAGGGCAAAGCGTGCCCACAGCGATAAAAGCGCGGACAGCAGTGACGAGGAGGGCCCCGCCCCTCCTCCTCCACAGCCGCAAGCAGCCGAGACCAGGAAGCCGCAGGTGAAGCCCCTGTTTGTCTTCCTTGACCAGGGCCACCAATATCCCCTGGTGTACACGACTTTGAAAGGTGCCCTACTCGAGCGGTTCACCTGCAGGAACCGCGGCAAGGATGAGCTGCTCATTCACACGAGCAGCATACAAGACTACCACCGCGCCATTAAGGCCCTTCAGGCCATCGGCGTGCAACACTCTGTCCTGCTCCAGCGGGATGAGATGCCACTCAAGTTTGTTCTGCGTGGCGTACACTGTCACACGCCACTCGACTTCCTGCAACAGGAATTCGCTGCTGCCGACTTGCCAGTCCAGAACTGCTGGTTCCTCGAGAACCGCCAGAAGCGCGAGAAATGTGACGCGCTCGTCATCGAGGTCCCTCAGACCTATGACGCTGGTAAAATTCGCGCCCTGAAAGAGTTCGCCGGCATGGTAATTCGCGTCGACGATTACAGACGCCCCAACGGCGCCAGCCAGTGTAGCCGATGCCAGCGGTTCAATCATGTAGGCAAAGGCTGCAATGCTCACCCTGTCTGCCGGTGGTGCAATGGCCCCCACAAGGCCACAGAATGCCCAAATGGAGGCGACCCTGCCCACAAAAAATGCGCCCATTGCAAGCTGCAGCACTGTGCAAATTACAAGGGCTGCAGCGAATACAAGGAGAGTCGCAGACACCTCCCTCCCCAGGTCCGCCAACAGAGGGAAAAGCAATCTCGCCGCGACATACGGCAGAACCAGAGGGCTGCCGAACAGCCCCCCCTCCCCCTCAGCGGCGAGCACCACAGGGCCACCATGGCCCCCCGAGACCCAACCCCTGGGGCCCTCAGCCCCCGACCTTTGGCCAGTATCTGGCACAGGCCAGTGGGAGCAGGTTCGAACCCCTGCAGCACCACTGGGAGCCCAGCTACAACGAGCTGGACTACCCAGTTCTCGCAAACAACCAGCCCAGGACAAACTGCTGGCAGCCTGCCCCAGCAGCCCCGACAAGGCACACGCCAGCGCCCGCACAGCCACAGGCAGCTCCTGCGCCTGTGCAGACCATGGCGGTCGAAGAGGCCCCAGTGCGGCCAACTGCCCCGCCCGTGCCCCGCGAACAGCCGGCCACGCAATTAGGTTTTGCGGACTTCATGAAAGTCCTGGAGCAATCCAAGACTTTCACCACCGACTCAAGCCTTGCAGCGACCATAATACCCATGTGTCAGCTCATGGTAATCTGGTGCGACCAATCTGTCCCTCTGGTGGACAAAATACAAGCCACAATGGGCTTCGTCCAAACCCTTGCTGCCAAGCTCAATGGCAGTAACTAATTTAGACCCGAGCTGTCACACAACTCTGGCCAATAGTTTTAAGTTACAATCCCTCCTATTCTGGAATGCACGCGGCATTAAAAATAAAATACCGGAACTAATAAAAAAAATCTGGATAAATATAAAATAAAAATAGCTGGATAAATGAAACGCACCTATCACCGACAGATAGGCTGACGATACTGATCTATGTAATATACAGGCGCGACCGCGATGCACGAGGCGGCGGAGTGGCTCTTGCTGTCCACACAATTGTACAACACTCTGTTTGCCAGCTCCCCGACTTCCAACACCTCGAGGCAGTAGGAATCAATCTAAACATAAATAGAAAATCGATTAAATTAGTCTCATGTAAGCTCCACCAGGTAGGTCCCTCGGCGAGGCGGATCTGGACGCTCTGTATGGGGCGGCCCCGAGCCTCCTCGCTGTAGGTGACATCAACGCAAAACACATAGAGTGGAACTGCAGGAGCACTACAGCGAACGGCAGACTACTCTACACCCACCAACTTAATAGAAATTACCATGTACATGCTCCCTCCGAGCCCACACATGACTCCGGCAGACTGAATGACATGCCTGATATTTTAGATATCGCCCTGAACAAACGTGTCAACACGGGATTCGAACTCGAGGTTGTACACGACATGTCATCGGATCATTTTCCAGTTCATTTGATCTTCGATGGCGCCAACGTAAATTCCAACCCACCACGAAAAATCAGGGACTACAGAAATGTGGACTGGCAAGGATTTAAAAACTATCTAACAATAAATCTCCCTGACGCGACCGAAATAAACATTGAAAATGGCGATAACTTAAATTCCGCGATCCTAGAGTTAACAAATAAAATCCAGGATGGTATAAGCCAGTGCATCCCGGAAAAGGAGGTTAGGTTAGCACACGACGAGCTGCCAGAATACATCCGCAGCTTGATTTCACAACAAAAAAAAAATCGACTGCGGCGCGAATACACACGGCGTCGCACACAGCAGACGAAACGCCGAATAAATGCATTACAAACAGTCATTTCCGGTGAAATTTCACTCTGGCGAAGCAGCCAGTGGGAAACTAAAATCGCAAGACTCGAAACCCAGGACGGAAGTGCCTGGACAATGACGAAGCGAATTTTAAACAAATCGGATAAAATCCCGCCCCTACAAACAAACAATGGCGTAGTCTTTCAGCCACGTGACAAGGCACAAGCTTTCGCTGCCACACTGGAAACAGCATTCCAGCCCAACATGCAGCCTTGCGACAGGCTATTCACAGCGCAAATTTACCGCGAAAACCGTGTTAAATTGCGACAATCTACAATCTCTGCGCCTCTGCTAACACAGGCGCAAGAAATAAAGCGTGCTATCAAGAAAATGAAGCCGCGAAAAGCTCCCGGGAATGACGGCATACAGGCTGTTGTTCTCAAACAACTCCCGAACGAAACACTAGAATATCTAGCCGAGTGCATAAATGCAATGTTTAGGTTAAATATTTTCCCCTCGCAGTGGAAAGAGGCTAGAGTTATAGTCTTCCACAAGCCAGGCAAAAACAAAACACTGCCACAGAATTACAGACCTATCAGTCTGCTAAGCACTGTGTCTAAAGTCGTGGAGAGTATTATACTACACAGACTTAATGTACACATTCACGAGAATAACATACTGCCTAATGAACAGTTCGGCTTTCGCAGTACACATTCGTCAGTGCATCAGCTAGTGCGCCTGACTGAGGAAATCACAAGCGCATTTAACGTACAAGATTACGTAGTTGCTACGTTCATAGATGTAGAAAAAGCCTTCGACAGAGTATTCCATGCGGGGCTAATCTACAAACTTTACCAAACAGGATTCCCGGACTGCTATATCAAGCTAGTCGCGTCATACTTAGCAGACAGAACCTTTAGAGTATTTACTGAAGGAGCTCTATCTGACCTAAAACAAATAAGATCAGGTGTTCCACAGGGTAGCATCTTAGGCCCCGTGTTATTTAATGTATATGTCAGTGACATGCCACGCCCCGCACACTGACTAGTAAAGCTGGGCTGCTATGCAGATAACACAGTGCTGTATAACAGGTCCCACAACCTCCAGCTAGCTACACACAGACTACAAGTCGCGCTCACTGAGTTTGAACGATGGTGCACGACATGGCGCATCAAAGTAAACACAACTAAGTCAGAGACTATTGTGTTTACCCGCAAAAATCTCCCGCCAGCACAACACAGGCAGCAAATACGTTCGTTCGACGAACAAACACCACATAAGGATGTAGTGAAATATCTAGGCGTATACATGGATAGGAAGCTACTCTGGCGCCACCACATTGACACCAAGCGAGCGCAAGCACAGGCTAGGATTAGTGCACTATACCCAGTAATGAGCAGGCGATGCGGCAGCAAGGTTAAAACCGGCCTACTGCTGTACAAAGGTCTAATTCGCCCAATAATCACATATGCAGCCCCTGTCTGGGCAACAGCTGCCCCTACACACTTACTAAAATTACAGCGAATTCAGAACAGGTGTATTAGAATCGCTACAGATGCCCCACGCTATTGCCCTGTAGAAGCTTTGCATCGTGAAACCGAGTCGGAAACTTTGCAAGACTTTTATGTTCGTACAACACAAGCATTTTACGATAAATGTGTACACAGTTTAAATCCGCATGTTTCCACACTCGGAAACTAAGACCCTGACATAACACAAAAATACAAACGCCCGAAATCCATCCTCGCGCACCGACCACCGTAGTGGCCCGTGATTGGCTGGAAGCCCCGACCAATCACAGCGCACCTGCGCTCAGCCGAGGCCCAACCCCAACTCTGTGGTTGCAGACTGGCGAGAAAATTCTGCCTAAGAATCGCGCAGATCGACACTTGTATTTCTGGAAGCTATTGATTTAGTATTTAGCATATTACTTTTTAAGTTATAATTTTAAGTTATAATATTAAACATTAATTAATAGGATTCTGAACATGTGCCTGACCACGTCCTGCGGTGCAAATTAGCAACATTGAACCAGCCAATGATTGACATGCCCAGGCTCATAGGCGTGCGCACGGTAGGTGCCACGGGTGCCTTGGCACCACCATTAGGGTTAACGTTATTTTGTTTTTTACAAGCAGAAATAATACATACTTACAAAAATCCGTATTATTTCCAAAAAAATATGTTTTCCAATGATGTCGAGTTACAGATATGTGCTCATAACACTATCAGTATATCAATTATCAATCGAACCAACTTACACACGGAAACAAGCCAGTTGCAATTACTTGTGTTCTACACGCGGGCCGCGGCTACGAAACTTCTGAAATGTAAATACTTATCATAGTTCTCCTCGAATTACATAGAATGCGCGCTCGGTGTCCACTGTTCACTCTACTCGGCAGGCGCACGGAATAATAGTGCCGTCCGCCAGGGTTTATTTAAAAAAAAGAGAGAGTTTAGTTAGTTAAAAGGATAGGCTTACTCGATGACTTATATGCAGTCGCCGACAGAACATTTTTGTTGTATTTCAAAAGTTAAATTTTTGCCCACTTTTATTTGTGTATTTTTATTATTTTAATATTTTACATATTTAAGGAATGTTACAATAGGCAGGAGGTAAAGGTCCATGTGGATCAGGTACTCCATAACAAATTGCAAAGAGTCCCTGGGCGGCACTCAATAGAGTACTGGTTCAGGGGCTCAAGCAGGGAAAAAAATAAAAATAAAAAATAAATAAAGAATGTTACAAAAACTCCCTTGATTTGTTGATTTTAAAACTTAACATTTGAGAATGTTTTTATAGCATTTATTTGGCGTCTTCAGAAAACATGTAAGTACGGTTTTTCAAAGCCACCAGCATGAATTCCGTGCAAACAATTTGTGCAATTTACTTTATGGCTCAACAAAGCTTAAAACTGTAAATAGTTTAGTAGATTTCCTGGTGATTATAACGTTCAAAGCCATAATTTGTCATAAAAAATGTTAAAATTTTTAAATCTGTGTATTTAATGTTTTTGTTCGGAAACACCTTAAATAGCACCATTTTACGCTTTCAAATCCAAATTTTTCCGGGGGAGGACCCCCGGACCCCCCGCTTTAGGCTCGGGTCCGTGAATGATAGGGCTGTTGTGTAATCTGGCACCACCACTACTGAAGTCCTGCGCACGCCTATGACTACCAGACTACTAGGCCTCCACTGGTTACGAGCCTACACTTTTCCGAGGCTACGAGTCTACGAGGCTATAACACTCTTAACTGTCTTTGCCTCCATTCAGCAGCGAGAGTTAATTTATCTCAAGCAAAAGAACTGGTTTTGCAAGTAGTCCCGATTCTTGCCAACATATGTCGTCACGTTTTTTGTTGAGATAAAAATTATTTATTTTTTTATGTGGGATGCGGGATACTCACTAACGATCGAAAGAGAAGGAAAGCTTCGCTAGACGCCAAGGAGAAGTAAATTTATTCTTCATGATAGTGCTTCTCAGCCGTCTCAAAGCATGTTATTTGAATGAGTAATGGATGTTTCTTGTTTGAATTCCATCTGATAAAAATTATTTAGAATGCTGATTTAGTAACAGCAATTCTCTAATTAAATGTAACTGTGAATATAATTGCATGTCTCATTTAGTAAAAACATTTTATGAAATAATCTGAAGCATGTGAATAAACCACAGGAATAATCAGGAGCACAGAGAGAAAACCATCAAAATATTGCCAGGAAAAACGGGGAGTATATGGAGAAAACTGATGCACGTTTTCCTTAATATCAGAAAAATCAAGAAAATAATAAAAAAATAAATATAAAATAATAAAAATAATAATTAAATAATAAAAATGTTAAATAAAAAACAAAAAAACTAATAAAAAATAAAAACGCCTCTGCTAGCTTGTGAACTTCTCCTTTGTTTAGCAAAGATAGAGTTCTACAGAGTTCAAGCCAGAACGATGATAATGTCATCGTAACGATAAGTGCAACATGCAGGAGTGGGGAATTCGATGATTCATCGTAACTAAAAGTGCAATATGATGAAGTCATGTGTTTTTAATTAAAATTTTGTTAAATATATTTTTTTTTTATTTTAAAAATGTCCGATGTTATTGTTAAATTATTATGGATTATCGAGATGGCGGATGTGACTTTATAATTCATAATGGCGGACTGTTCTAGAAAAACAAATGGGGTGGATATGAAGTCATAATTTAAAATGGCAGAATTCTATAGAAAACAAAATTGCGAAATCCAAGATGGTCGCCAGAAGTGATGCAATCCAAGATGGCAGCCGTGGCTCCCTGGCTCTCGAACCTTGAGCCAGCGCCACCTACTCACGGAAGGGTGAACTCCACTGACACAAGCAAGCAACAAAGGGTACAATAATGCTGGTGCTTGATGGCGAACGCACGAACGCAAGCCTCAACACGCCCATTCAGGATTCAGGGCCCGCGCAACACTACCCGCAGCCGCCGAGGAATACCGTTACTCCGTGGCCACTGCATCTCGCGCAGCTTTAGCTGCCCTCCAATGGCAAATGGTTCGAACTCACAGAGGAAGGCCACATGCCCCAGCCCCCTTCCCACTCACAGCCCGCGCTTCTGGCAGCTGCGACCCGACCGAGGCTCGCTACCTGCACGACCAGTTCCTGTCCAGCACTCGGGCTAGCAGGTCGCGTTTTTACACGCACTCCGCGCCCGAAAAATGAGCCAGGTACCTGAGGAAGGGTAGATGTGGCTTGCTATCTCCCCATCCCCGTACCACCAGTGGGGGCGACGCTGAATTGCGCCTCATTGGAAAGACCGCCTTTCAGGTTTTTTCCTTGTACGCATACAGTTCGTAAAATCCTGATGGGCTGCCTTTCCAGAGTTGGCTTTTCGCTCTGTTTTAAGCGAAATAAAACCCTGAATTGTGCCCCATCGGAAAGGCCGCCTTTCAGGTTTTTTCCTTTTACGCATACAGTTCGTAAAATCCTGATGGGCTGCCTTCCCAGATATTTTGGTCATTTTGTGTTAAGCCAAATCAGTCCTGAACAAAATTATACAAATACACTTAAACATTAGATATTACCAGGGGGTGAAATTCAGTTTTGGAATAGTATAGACCTCCATTCCTTACATAATTTTAATACGCCTGCGCGTAATTGTTACTTTAAGAATGGAGTGCTTCTCTAGTATTGAACACCAGTAACATATAACATACTCATTGTTCCGGAAACAACTAATGACGGCTCTAAAAAAAATGGCAAAGGTTTTCCAGCAAAGTAAGTTGATCGTGTGGGATGAATGCACGATGGCACATAAAAAGTCTTTGAAGGCGTTATACAGAACTATGAAAGATCTGCGAAACAATAAAAACATATTTGGTGGAGCGATGATTTTTTTAGCAGGAGATTTTCTTCAAACATTACCAGTGATTCCACGGTCAACACCAGCGGATAAACTCAGTGCATGTTTAAAGTCCACCATTTTGTGGAAATACTTATAGATACTAAATTTAAGCAATAATGTGCGTGTGGAATTGCAAAATGATCGATCTAGAGAAATATTTTCTAAATAACTCATTGACATCGGTAATGGCAAAATCTCTGTCGATATTTTGACTGGCTGCATTTCATTTCCTATCAATTTTTGTGAGTTTACTGAAACAAAAACCGAGCTCATACAAAAGGTGTTCCCAAACGTCGCTCAAAATTACAAAGATCATTTTTGTTTGAGCGAACGTGCTATATCAGCTGCCAAAAACACGGATGTAAATGAAATAAACTTCAAAATTCAAAATTAAATTGCCTGTAAATTAAGGACATACTACAAATCAGTTAATTGCGCAACTAATCAAGATGATGTCAACTATCCACCAGAATTTTTGAACACATTGGATTTGCCAAGATTGTCACCCCATAATCTTCAATTGAAAGTAGGATAAGTAGTAATAATGTTAAGAAATATTAACCCTCTGCGTCTTTGTAACGGTACACATCTAGCAGTGAAAAATTTACTTAACAATGTGATCCAAGCAACAATTCTAAAAGTAAAATGTAAGGGAGAAGAAGTGTTGATACCCCGCATCCCAATGGTAACAACTGTAAATAAATCCCAGGGTCAGGCGTTGAGTGTTTGCGTCATTAATCTTGAAAACCCATGTTTCTCTCATGGACAGTTGTATGTCGCCTGCTCCCGCGTTGGGAAACCGTCAGCTTTATTTGCTTACGCGCAAGGCAACCAAACAAAAAATATCGTATAGCCCCTACCACACAGCATTAGAATGAATATCAACACATTTATAAAGTATTGTAGTGTACGAAATAAAAAATTATTTTTGTAAGTAATCGTCGTTTATTGTTGAGACATAAATAACGTGATCACTCAGAAATACATTTTATTTATTTAATTTTTTTACCATCTTTTGCCAGAACATGAATCCCTATTTCCTTTGGTCACGGCAGCACGAGTAACTGGCTGGACCGATTTAGCTACTTCCTTTTTTTTTTGTTTGTTATTGTCACGAGAAGGTTCTTATGAAGTTGCGTGGAAAATTAGAAAATTTAACAAAAGAAAACTTCGCGCGATTGATCGAGCTGCCTCACGTGCTAACGTACTAGGTGCGCTGTTACCACCAGCTATGATATGCCAGATATGCGAATAATCAGTCAGTCTTTCAAAGGTAGGGAAGTAGGTGGTGGGTAGCTATGTCAGAGTAGGTTCGTAGATAAGTAATATTGGAAAAATTCTAAGGACAGCACAACGTCTGTCAAGTCAGCTAGTGTACGAATAGAATTTGATTAAGTATTGCTCACATTACCACAACTTTCGATGGCTGATAGTTTGGAGGGACTGATTGCAGTGTAAATTTTTTTTAAAACATATTAACACATATGACATACAAAGAACGTAGAAAGTATAACCAGTAATCAATATTTTAAACTGAGTTACTGTTTGCATTTCATTATTCCACTTATTCCACACGGGCAAAGCCGCAGCCGGGCAGCTAATTTAATCTATATCTAATCTAATCTAATATATATAAAATGTTTTGTTAGTACGTAAATACACAGTTTTCTCAATCACCACCAACCCCAATCAACTTCCCGTGGGGGTGGTAAATACCCCTTGGTCTCCAGATGGTAGTAAGGGAGTTTGGTCGCAGCAAGTGGTTGTGGGTGGCGAAAATGTTAAAACATATATTTCTGTCCTTTTCTAACGCATGAGGACTTCTGAAAAGATCTCAAAATTTCTTTAATGGTCTAGAAAGTTCCAAAATGTGTAAAACGGTTATAATCGATCTGGAATGTTCTAGAAAGTTCTAGAAATATCTGGAACGATCTAGAAAATTTTAGAATGAGTGCAAACTATTATAATCGATATAGAATGTTTAAGAAAGTTCTACAAATTTCTGGCTTCATCTAGAAAGTTCCAAAATGTCCAAAACTGTTATTATCGAGTTAGAATGTTCGAGAACGTTCTAGAAACTTCCCGAATGATCTGGAAAGTTCCAAAATGAGTGCAATTGATTATGATCGATTTAGAATATTCGAGAAAGTTCTAGGAAATTCTCAAATGAGTGCAATTTATTATAAGCATTTTCAAATGTTCGAGAAAGTTCTAGAATTTTCAAGAATGATCTAGAAAATTCTAAAATGAGTGCAATTTATTATAAGCTAGTTAAATTGTTCGAGAAAATCTAAATTGTTTTGGATTGATCTGGAAAGTTCCAAAATGTGTACGAGTGTTATTTTTGATCTAAAAGAACCAAATCGAAGTGATGTACATCTAAATATTCTAGAGTGATCTGGTACTGGAAATTTCGGTGTCTGATGGTATATAAATTGAAATTCAGTGACTTTTTGTCAGTTCCATCGTGATTGCAGTCGAGTAAAGATCAATTGGAATCACGAAAAAACCGTTTCAAAATAAATTCAAGTGTTTTTCAAAAGTGAATAAAGAACAAACTATATTAATGTTCTAGACCAGTGTTTTTCAATCTGTGGGTCGCGACCCCGAGGGGGGTCGCGAAGCCTTACTCAGGGGGTCGCCGGCTGAAAGAAAAAGGAAACACTATTTTATTACCTGAATCATAGTATTTTGCTGCTGACTAAGAGCTTTCAACTTTCGTTCAAAGAAATCCAATGAGTAGTATAGTTTGGCCGGTCCGAGATCAGGCGCCAGGCGGTGGAGCCGAGAGCCGGTGTCCGCCATCTTGGATTCTGACGTCACGGCGGCCATCTTGGATGGTTGTGACCTTGACCTTTGACCTTGACCTTGAATTTTATCCTCAAAAATCGCCAAAATCCGCCAACATTGGGCAAAATTTGCCCAAAATTCCTCAAAAATCGCCAAAATTTCCATTTCTGTGGGAAAAAGTTCCGCCAAAAAATCTCAAAAAATTCCACAAATTAAAAATTTCTCTTTTCGAGGGAAAAATTCCCCGTTTCGAGGGAAAAATTCCCGTTTTTAGTCCTTAAAAATCCCAGCGGCTGAAAATTCCAAAAACTGGCTTAAGCATCCTTAACACAAGCCTCAGTTAAGCCATTTCTAGGAATAAGGATACCATGACCGTTGCAATTTTCGTTACGGTCGCCATCTTTAACTTTTTTATTTATTATCCGATTTTAATAAAAAAAATTAAAATTTATTAAAAAAATTCAAATAATAAAAATTTAATAAAAATATTTAAAAAGCATACTTTTTCGACATAGAGCTCGGATTCCTCGGTTCGAACCCGACGAGTGCAAAAAAAATAAAAATGACGACCGATCCTTCCCTCGTGGTGGGTGCTGGCAGACAGACTCCCACCACTTTTTATCATCATCTAGTATGACATCATGTCCGCCATCTTGTCTTCGATGCTGGAAGCAATCATCAATGTATCGTCGGCGAGAGTGCGCTGACGCCATGTTAGTTTAATTCTTACCCGCTAGAGTGCAGTAATCATTTATTACTGTGACACCCGCCATCTTGTCATTTGGCCGCCATCTTGAAATCATGTAATAATGTAGCTAGAAATTCGGGGAAAGATCCAAAATTCATTAAATAAATCTTTCATTAACTTACAGATTGATACGATCGATTCCTGTCCTCGGTTCGATACCCGATCGATGCAATAATGTTTAATTTTATGTAAAAAGAAATAATAATTTCAATAAACCATGTTAAACTTTCGTAAAGAGACTTTAAATCCTCTACTACCATCATCCTATCAGACATCAAGACCACCATAATGGAAATTCGTAATTGTAATGCTAGAAATTCGGGGAAAAATTCCAAAATTCATTAAATAAATTTGTAATCTATATACTGATTGATTAAATCGACTAAGGTCCTTGGTACGATCCCTGGCTGATACAAAAAAAATTAAATATAACATCAATTTAACATAATAGTAACAGGTTCGAGGAATTAAACACCGCAAGTTCTTTTACAAACATAATATTTATTACATAATCTCTATTCTACTACAGGATCACTTACGAAAGCTAGCAAATTTATAATCAATCATTTAGTTCCGCATCGGTGTGAAATGACTAATTCTTAGCTCCAATCGGTTTATACTAGACAGAGTCCAACCAGAACCTTTACTGACATAGTTCTCCTCTTCTTGACAGAGTTTCCGGACACCGTGTTTAACAGTTTGCTTCACATCGTTAGAACTGTAAATTACTGCAGCCGATGTCTTGAATGCACACTTTTTCACTTTGTCATCGAACGGATATGGCTTTCCATATAGACAGTCCAACCACAAGTTATATTTTAATGGACCGTTTGTTGCTACGTCATCAGTAAGCTGATTTATTATGTCCTGTCTGATATCATCAAGAAAAGTACAAATGTCCTTCCACTCACCGAACGTATTTAGATAATAGTAGTCTTTCAACGTTTCACGAAACGCAGTCTGCGCCAAGTAGAAGCCATTATCGTTCACTTGTAATGCTCCGAACACAGTCTTAGGTTTAGTTCCATGTTCAGACGTCATAACAATCGGTTGCTGGGCATCTGTTTTTTTGCTTGTACGCTCACGAGCCTTCAATCTAAAGCGAGGAGTCGAAATGTCTGCAGGTAGTTCAGCAGTAGGCGCACGGACTTCACCTTTACATTTTTTCGCATGATGTCGCAAACTATCGATTCGAGTAAACCATTCATGACAATCATCACATCGAAACTTTATACGAGAATGATTCTTTTTGCATTTGCTCCGCTCATGTCTTCGTGCATCATGGAAAAATGCGAACGACATATCACAGTAGCTGCAAGGATAACGTGCTGATGTAGACGAACCTTTCAGACCCGATCCAGATATGGACGTTGCAACAGTAGTAGTACCATTTCCAGGCATACTCTTAAAAACATCGATGCATCGTTGTTGCGACGAAACCTTTACTTTCTGCCGCACAGCAGGACCTTTACATGCCTTCATGTGCGTTTTCATATTATCTTTTCTGGCAAACTGCTTATGACATTTCTCACAAACAAAAATTTTACGATATAGGTTCTTGGCACATTCTCTCTTCTCATGACGTCGAGCATTGCTGCTGTTTGAGAAAATCTTGTCACAGTAACAGCACCGATGTTCGTTAGTTGTTGTCGATTCGGGATCCATTGAAGTCTCCATCGAGGGCGAAACGAGGTTCGTCGAGTTTTCCTGCACAGCCAACACTACCGGCATTAAAGTCTCTTCTGCTGGTGGTATCGCGTCTGATGAAGTCTCCTCCAGTGTTGTCGCCGTGGTTGCCAACGAGATCTGCTCCACAATTGTCGTCGCTGTCGTCCAGGTTCCCGTAACCGATGGTACAACCTCCATCGAGTTCGTCGTTAAAGTCGGTAAAGATGCCATCGAGTTCGCAAGAACAGGTAATTACGTGATTAATGCACTAGAAGAAACAAACTAGGTGATCCTTACACCGCCGACGTCAGTAACAAACTGAGCGTCCTGCTGTATAGGACTCGCTTATATACATGCACCGTATGGAATAAAACGCTAGTCAAATCATGAACCATTTACAATAATACTAGAGTCAAAACAACATTAAAAAAAGAAGGACCATCAACGAAAAGGCAGCTCATTTGGAAGCACCGACAACGAAAAGGCAGCACCGACAACGAAAAGGCAGCACATTTGGAAGCACCGACAAAGAAAAGGCAGCACCGCCAACGAAAAGGAAGCACATTTGGAAGCACCGACAACGAAAAGGCAGCACCGCCAAAGAAAAGACAGCACATTTGGAAGCACCGACAACGAAAAGGAAGCACCATCAACGAAAAGGCCGCACCGCCAACGAAAAGGAAGCACATTTGGAAGCACCGACAAAGAAAAGGCAGCACCGCCAACGAAAAGGAAGCACATTTGGAAGCACCGACAACGAAAAGGCAGCACCATCGACGAAAAGGAAGCACATTAATTTGTCATTGACTCCAATATTCATTGCCTCCAATATTCATTGGCTCCAATATTCATTGGCTCCAATATTCATTGGCTCCAATATTCATTGGCTCCAATATTCATTGGCTCCAATATTCATTGGCTCCAATATTCATTGGCTCCAATATTTATTGACTCCAATATCCATGAGCTCCAATATCAATTGGCTCGAATTGCTCCAAAAGGTTCCATCAGCCTTTTGGCTCCAACAGTCTTTTGGCTCCGATAGTAATTGGCTCCAATAGTCATTGGCTACAATATTCATTGGCTCCAATAATCATTGACTGCAATATTCATTGGTTCCAATATTCATTGGCTCCAATATTCATTGGCTCCAATATTCAATGGCTCCAATATTCATTGACTCCAATATTCATTGGCTCCATCAGTCATTGACAACTACAGTCTTTTGGTCCCAAAAGTCTTTTGGCTCCAAATATATTAGGCTAGAATTCTTCGAGTCTAAGAGACTATGAGACCACATGGCTACGAGTCTAAAATGATCTAGCTGGTTACGAGTTATACATGGCTTGCGAGGCTACAGAGCTACGAAGTTTCTAGTACACAGGTTTACATGACTGCGAGGATACAGGACTACAAGTCTGCAAGAGTACTTGACTACGAAGGTACTCGTCTACATGACTCCAGTTACCGCATCTGTCTTCGATGGAATTTTCTCTTTTGCTCCAACTGCTCCATCAGCATTATGTTATAAGATTACAAGGCCTCTTGCTTACGTAGCTTCAAGTCTACGAGCCTCCAATGCATCATGACTACGAGACTACGAGCCATGAGGTTACGAGTCTATGCGATTGCGAGTCTTCTAGGTTACGTGATCGCGAGGCTATAGGACTACGAAGCTTCCAGAACGCATGGTTACGAGACTGCGAGGCTACAATTCTACGAGGTCCCAAGACATCCTGGCTACGCGACTACGAGCCATGAGGTTACGAGACTACGTGACTACGAATCTTCAAGTTTACGAGACTGCGAGGCTACAGAGCTACGAAGCCTCTAGTACACAGGTTTACGTGACTGCGAGGATACAGGACTACTAGTCTGCATGAGTACTTAACTACGAAGCTACTCGTCTACAAGGCTACAATTACAGCATCTGTTTTCGTCAGAATTTTCTCTTTTGCTCCAACTGCACCACCAGCATTATGTTATATGATTACAAGGCCGCTTGCTTACGTAGCTTCAAGTCTACGAGGATACTTGGATACGTAGCTTCAATTCTACGAGGTCCTAAGACTTCATGACTACGCGACTTCGAGCCATGAGGTTACGAGATTACGTGACTACGAATCTTCATGTTTACGAGACTGCGAGGCTACAGAGCTACGAAGCCTCTAGAAAACGAGTTTACGTGACTGCGTGGATACAGGAATACAAGTCTGCATGAGTTCTTGACTACGAAGCTACTCGTCTACAAGGCTCCAATTGACACATCTGTCTTCGATGGAATTTTCTCTTTTGCTACATCTACACCATCAGCATTATGTTATAAGATTACAAAGCTACTTGCTTACATAGCTTCAAGTCTACTAGGCTCCAATACATCATGACTACGAGACTACGAGCCATGAGGTTACGAGACTATGCGATTGCAAGTCTTCAAGGTTACGTCGTCGCGAGGCTATAGGACTACGAAGCTTCCAGAACGCATGGTTACGAGAATGCATGACTAATTGGCCGCATGGCTACAAAACTTTATGTCTCTAACTGACTACAATAGCACTATTCAGTGGTGAGAGTTAATTTATTTCATGCAAAGGTACTTGCTGCAAGCAGTTCCGCTTTTCAACATCAGATGACGTCACGTTTTGCTTGCAGGTAAAATAATATTTATTTATTTTATGCGGGATGCGGGTTGTTCACTATCGATCGCATAATAAGAGTGGCATCGATAGTCTTCAAAGAGAAGGAAGTTCGTCCTTCCTGCTAGTGCTTCTCAGATTTCTCACGGTCCGCCATCTTGGATTGCGACGTCACGGCTGTCATCTTGGATGGGTGTGACTTTGACCTTTGACCGAAACCGCAGGAATGATCGCAAGCACACGGATTAACCATCAAAATATTGATAAGAATAATCAGGAGCACACGGAGAAAACCATCATAATATTGGCAAGACTAATCAGGAGCACACGGAGAAAAACGACACATGTTTTCTTTGATATCATAAAATTACAGAAAAAAAATATTTAAAAATAAAAATAAATTAATAAAAAAAATTAAAATAAAAACAAAAAATACATAAAATTCTGGCTTGTACTAGAACTCTATCTTTGCTCAACAATGATAAGTTTACAAGCTAGCAGAATCTGTTTTAGTATTTTTTGTTTTTATTTTAAATTTTTTTATAAATTTATTTTTATTTTTAAATATTTTTTTTCTGTAATTTTATGATATCAAAGAAAACATGTGTCGTTTTTCTCCGTGTGCTCCTGATTAGTCTTGCCAATATTATGATGGTTTTCTCCGTGTGCTCCTGATTATTCTTATCAATATTTTGATGGTTAATCCGTGTGCTTGCGATCATTCCTGCGGTTTCGGTCAAAGGTCAAAGTCACACCCATCCAAGATGACAGCCGTGACGTCGCAATCCAAGATGGCGGACCGTGAGAAATCTGAGAAGCACTAGCAGGAAGGACGAACTTCCTTCTCCTTGAAGACTATCGATGCCATTCTTCTTATGCGATCGATAGTGAACAACCCGCATCCCGCATAAAATAAATAAATATTATTTTACCTGCAAGCAAAACGTGACGTCATCTGATGTTGAAAAGCGGAACTGCTTGCAGCAAGTACCTTTGCATGAAATAAATTAACTCTCACCACTGAATAGTGCTATTGTAGTCAGTTAGAGACATAAAGTTTTGTAGCCATGCGGCCAATTAGTCATGCATTCTCGTAACCATGCGTTCTGGAAGCTTCGTAGTCCTATAGCCTCGCGACGACGTAACCTTGAAGACTTGCAATCGCATAGTCTCGTACCTCATGGCTCGTAGTCTCGTAGTCATGATGTATTGGAGCCTAGTAGACTTGAAGCTATGTAAGCAAGTAGCTTTGTAATCTTATAACATAATGCTGATGGTGTAGATGTAGCAAAAGAGAAAATTCCATCGATGACAGATGTGTCAATTGGAGCCTTGTAGACGAGTAGCTTCATAGTCAAGAACTCATGCAGACTTGTATTCCTGTATCCACGCAGTCACGTAAACTCGTTTTCTAGAGGCTTCGTAGCTCTGTAGCCTCGCAGTCTCGTAAACATGAAGATTCGTAGTCACGTAATCTCGTAACCTCATGGCTCGAAGTCGCGTAGTCATGAAGTCTTAGGACCTCGTAGAATTGAAGCTACGTATCCAAGTATCCTCATAGACTTGAAGCTACGTAAGCAAGCGGCCTTGTAATCTTATAACATAATGCTGGTGGTGCAGTTGGAGAAAAAGAGAAAATTCTGACGAAAACAGATGCTGTAATTGTAGCCTTGTAGACGAGTAGCTTCGTAGTCAAGTACTCATGCAGACTGGTAGTCCTGTATCCTCGCAGTCACGTAAACCTGTGTACTAGAGGCTTCGTAGCTCTGTAGCCTCGCAGTCTCGTAAACTTGAAGATTCGTAGTCACGTAGTCTTGTAACCTCATGGCTCGTAGTCGCGTAGCCAGGATGTCTTGGGACCTCGTAGAATTGTAGCCTCGCAGTCTCGTAACCATGCGTTCTGGAAGCTTCGTAGTCCTATAGCCTCGCGATCACGTAACCTAGAAGACTCGCAATCGCATAGACTCGTAACCTCATGGCTCGTAGTCTCGTAGTCATGATGCATTGGAGGCTCGTAGACTTGAAGCTACGTAAGCAAGAGGCCTTGTAATCTTATAACATAATGCTGATGGAGCAGTTGGAGCAAAAGAGAAAATTCCATCGAAGACAGATGCGGTAACTGGAGTCATGTAGACGAGTACCTTCGTAGTCAAGTACTCTTGCAGACTTGTAGTCCTGTATCCTCGCAGTCATGTAAACCTGTGTACTAGAAACTTCGTAGCTCTGTAGCCTCGCAAGCCATGTATAACTCGTAACCAGCTAGATCATTTTAGACTCGTAGCCATGTGGTCTCATAGTCTCTTAGACTCGAAGAATTCTAGCCTAATATATTTGGAGCCAAAAGACTTTTGGGACCAAAAGACTGTAGTTGTCAATGACTGATGGAGCCAATGAATATTGGAGTCAATGAATATTGGAGCCATTGAATATTGGAGCCAATGAATATTGGAGCCAATGAATATTGGAACCAATGAATATTGCAGTCAATGATTATTGGAGCCAATGAATATTGTAGCCAATGACTATTGGAGCCAATGACTATCGGAGCCAAAAGACTGTTGGAGCCAAAAGGCTGATGGAACCTTTTGGAGCAATTCGAACCAATTAACATTGGAGCTCATGGATATTGGGGTCAATAAAAATTGGAGCCAATGAATATTGGAGCCAATGAATATTGGAGCCAATGAATATTGGAGCCAATGAATATTGGAGCCAATGAATATTGGAGCCAATTAATATTGGAGCCAATGAATATTGGAGTCAATGACAAATTAATGTGCTTCCTTATCGTCGATGGTGCTGCCTTTTCGTTGTCGGTGCTTCCAAATGTGCTTCCTTTTCGTTGGCGGTGCTGCCTTTTCTTTGTCGGTGCTTCCAAATGTGCTTCCTTTTCGTTGGCGGTGCTGCCTTTTCTTTGTCGGTGCTTTCAAATGTGCTTCCTTTTCGTTGGCGGTGCGGCCTTTTCGTTGATGGTGCTTCCCTTTCGTTGTCGGTGCTTCCAAATGTGCTGTCTTTTCTTTGGCGGTGCTGCCTTTTCGTTGTCGGTGCTTCCAAATGTGCTTCCTTTTCGTTGGCGGTGCTGCCTTTTCTTTGTTGGTGCTTCCAAATGTGCTTCCTTTTCGTTGGCGGTGCTGCCTTTTCTTTGTCGGTGCTTCCAAATGTGCTGCCTTTACGTTGTCGGTGCTGCCTTTTCGTTGTCGGTGCTTCCAAATGTGCTGCCTTTTCGTTGTCGGTGCTTCCAAATGAGCTGCCTTTTCGTTGATGGTCCTTCTATTTTTAATGTTGTTTTGACTCTAGTATTATTGTAAATGGTTCATGATTTGACTAGCGTATTATTCCATACGGTGCATGTATATAAGCGAGTCCTATACAGCAGGACGCTCAGTTTGTTACTGACGTCGGTGGTGTAAGGATCACCTAGTTTGTTTCTTCTAGTGCATTAATCATGTAATTACCTGTTCTTGCGAACTCGATGGCATCTTTACCGACTTTAACGACGAACTCGATGGAGGTTGTACCATCGGTTACGGGAACCTTGACGACAGCGACGACAATTGTGGAGCAGATCTCGTTGGCAACCACGGCGACAACACTGGAGGAGACTTCATCAGACGCGATACCACCAGCAGAAGAGACTTTAATGCCGGTAGTGTTGGCTGTGCAGGAAAACTCGACGAACTTCGTTTCGCCCTTGATGGAGACTTTAATGGATCCCGAATCGACAACAACTAACGAACATCGGTGCTGTTACTGTGACAAGATTTTCTCAAACAGCAGCATTGCTCGACGTCATGAGAAGAGAGAATGTGCCAAGAACCTATATCGTAAAATGTTTGTTTGTGAGAAATGTCATAAGCAGTTTGCCAGAAAAGATAATATGAAAACGCACATGAAGGCATGCAAAGGTCCTGCTGTGCGGCAGAAAGTAAAGGTTTCGTCGCAACAACGATGCATCGATGTTTTTAAGAGTATGCCTGGAAATGGTACTACTACTGTTGCAACGTCCATATCTGGATCGGGTCTGAAAGGTTCGTCTACATCAGCACGGTATCCTTGCAGCTACTGTGATATGTCGTTCGCATTTTTCCATGATGCACGAAGACATGAGCGGAGCAAATGCAAAAAGAATCATTCTCGTATAAAGTTTCGATGTGATGATTGTCATGAATGGTTTACTCGAATCGATAGTTTGCGACATCATGCGAAAAAATGTAAAGGTGAAGTCCGTGCGCCTACTGCTGAACTACCTGCAGACATTTCGACTCCTCGCTTTAGATTGAAGGCTCGTGAGCGTACAAGCAAAAAAACAGATGCCCAGCAACCGATTGTTATGACGTCTGAACATGGAACTAAACCTAAGACTGTGTTCGGAGCATTACAAGTGAACGATAATGGCTTCTACTTGGCGCAGACTGCGTTTCGTGGAACGTTGAAAGACTACTATTATCTAAATACGTTCGGTGAGTTGAAGGACATTTGTTCTTTTCTTGATGATATCAGACAGGACATAATAAATCAGCTTACTGATGACGTAGCAACAAACGGTCCATTAAAATATAACTTGTGGTTGGACTGTCTATATGGAAAGCCATATCCGTTAGATGACAAAGTGAAAAAGTGTGCATTCAAGACATCGGCTGCAGTAATTTACAGTTCTAACGATGTGAAGCAAACTGTTAAACACGGTGTCCGGAAACTCTGTCAAGAAGAGGAGAACTATGTCAGTAAAGGTTCTGGTTGGACTCTGTCTAGTATAAACCGATTGGAGCTAAGAATTAGTCATTTCACACCGATGCGGAACTAAATGATTGATTATAAATTTGCTAGCTTTCGTAAGTGATCCTGTAGTAGAATAGAGATTATGTAATAAATATTATGTTTGTAAAAGAACTTGCGGTGTTTAATTCCTCGAACCTGTTACTATTATGTTAAATTGATGTTATATTTAATTTTTTTTGTATCAGCCAGGGATCGTACCAAGGACCTTAGTCGATTTAATCAATCAGTATATAGATTACAAATTTATTTAATGAATTTTGGAATTTTTCCCCGAATTTCTAGCATTACAATTACGAATTTCCATTATGGTGGTCTTGATGTCTGATAGGATGATGGTAGTAGAGGATTTAAAGTCTCTTTACGAAAGTTTAACATGGTTTATTGAAATTATTATTTCTTTTTACATAAAATTAAACATTATTGCATCGATCGGGTATCGAACCGAGGACAGGAATCGATCGTATCAATCTGTAAGTTAATGAATGATTTATTTAATGAATTTTAGAACTTTTCCCGAAATTCTAGCTACATTATTACATGATTTCAAGATGGCGGCCAAATGACAAGATGGCGGGTGTCACAGTAATAAATGATTACTGCACTCTAGCGGGTGATAATTAAACTAACATGGCGTTAGCGCACTCTCGCCGACGATACATTGATGATGGCTTCCAGCATCGAAGACAAGATGGCGGAAATGACGTCATACTAGATGATGATAAAAAGTGGTGGGAGTCAGTCTGCCAGCACCCACCACGAGGGAAGGATCGGTCGTCATTTTTATTTTTTTGCACTCGTCGGGTTCGAACCGAGGACTCCGAGCTCCGTGTCGAAAAAGTATGCTTTTTAAATATTTTTATTAACTTTTTATTATTTGAATTTTTTTTAATAAATTTTAATTTTTTTTATTAAAATCGGATAATAAATAAAAAAGTTAAAGATGGCGACCGTAACGTCATGGTATCCTTATTCCTAGAAATGGCTTAACTGAGGCTTGAGTTAAGGATGCTTAAGCCAGTTTTAGGAATTTTTTGCCGCTGGGATTTTTAAGGACTAAAAACGGGAATTTTTCCCTCGAAACGGGGAATTTTTCCCTCGAAAAGAGAAATTTTTAATTTGTGGAATTTTTTGTGATTTTTGGCGGAACTTTTTTCCACAGAAATGTAAATTTTGGCGATTTTTGAGGAATTTTGGGCAAATTTTCTTAATGTTGGCGGATTTTGGCGATTTTTGAGGATCAAATTCAAGGTCAAGGTCAAAGGTCAAGGTTAAAACCATCCAAGATGGCCGCCGTGACGTCAGAATCCAAGTTGGCGGACACCTGCTCCCGGCTCCACCGCCTGGCGCCTGATCTCGGACCGGCCAAACTATACTACTCCAATGGCTTATCAGCTTCTTTTTTATTATTGGTTGTGAGATGCCGCATAAGCTTTGACGGTTTCATACTCTCACGTGATAAAACATCGCCGCAAATTACACATTGAGGTTTATTATTTATGAATGTGAACCCGTATTTCAAATAACTGTCATCGTAATGTCTTTTTTTTTTTTTTTTTTTTTTTTTGGTTTGTTTCACCACCACCGCTATTGACACTCGTACCAGATGTTGAAGGCTGCGATCTTTTGAGAAACTTATCCATTTTACAAACGCGCCGAGGAAGTGAAAAACAAAAGAATGACGTCCGTACTCATCGGTGACTACGCTTAACTGGGTGAGATGAGAGTTGAAACAAAAGAACATTGCGGGCGGCGGCGGGTGGCGCGCGCGGTTCGCTTCCTGTCGCCGCAACAACAATGCCGCGGCGTGGCAACGTGGCCGTCGCCGACGCAGTTTGGCCCGCGCGAGTTGGCGTCCAAGTTAAGTCGCACATAGCCTTACCAACTTACCTCGTATTTACTTTCAAAACTCTCGCGGCTTCCTGCAGAGTGTAGATCCGAATAATAGATAATTGTACCAAAATAGAAAATACCATTAATGTAGTCTTTTAATTAAATAATTTCTTTGCCTTCCTTGACACAAGGGGGTCGCCGGAATTTTTCAACTTGTAAAGGGGTCGCGAAATCAAAAAGATTGAAAAACACTGTTCTAGACTGTTCTAATATCAATCGTGTTTGCAGTCGAGTGAAGATCAATTGGAATCAAGAGTAAACAGTTACAGAAAAATTTCAAGTGATTTTTACAAGTGAATAAGAACAAACTAATTTGAATGTTCTGGATTGTTCTAATAATAGAAATTTCTGTCTCAAATGGTATATAAACCGAAATGCAGTGACTTTTTGTCAGTGTTATCATTGCAACAAGCAAGATATTTATTTTGTGTAACTTTATTACATCGTTGTTATGTATATATATATATACAAAATGCCAAAGCGGAAAAAAGTATTTACCAAATCTAAAGTGGATTCACAAAGAAGAAAAGTAACACGTCAAAATGAAACAGAAGAACAAAGGGAAAAACGGCTTTCAAATATTCGTCAAGGAGTGAAAATACTTTAAAAAAATCAAACCGAAGAAGAAAGAGCACGCACTAACGAAGAAACCCGATCCCGAGTCAAATCGATTCGAAATCGTCAGTCTGCTGACCAACGTGAATTGGAAAAGAGAAAAAGTAAAGCAACAATGGTCACTCTACGCCAACAACGAGCTGCTACATATGAGAGTTTAGAACTTCAGGCATTCCATTATGATTGCCAAAAAAAAAATATAGCGACCATCCAAATATTGTCCTCGGAAAAAATGGATACGATATGCGAGTATTGTCATGCACGGAAATTCAAGGGAGAAACTGCTGGTATGTGCTGCTCAAGTGGTAAAGTCAATTTACCAGCATTAAATGTACCACCACCAGAATAACTCGCATATATGGATGGAGAATCACCAGATTCCAATCATTTTGTACAAAATATACGTCGGTACAACTGTTGTTTTCAAATGACATCATTTGGAGCTACTTTAATATGCAGGGAATAAAATTTCAGTCCAGTTTCAAGATTCAATCTCAAATTTATCACCGAGTAGGGTCACTCATACCGATGTCTAATGAGACTCCAAAGTTTCTTCAAGTATACTTTATTGGTGACGAAGACCTTGAAATTGATCAACGTTGCTCTCACATTCAGGGACTGCAACGAGACATTATTCAAAAATTACAACGCCTACTTCATAATCATAATCAACTAATCAATGTGTTTAAAACATCTTGAGACCAAATGGTTGCAGACAATTATAAGATTGTCATTCGCGCAGATAAACGACCAGCCGGTCAACACGAACTAAGGTTCAATGCACCTCAAACGAACGAACATGCTGTAGTAATTGTTGATAACGAATATAGTCGTCGTAATATTATTATCCAACGCCGAAGTAATCAATTGCCACGTATTGCTTAAACCCATCGTAGTTATGATGCATTAAAGTATCCGCTAATTTTTTGGCAAGGTGAGGATGGTTATCACTTTAATATTCAACAAATCGATCCAGCTACAGATGTCGAAACTAACAAAAAAGCATCAGCTATGCAATTTTATGCTTATCGAATTATGACGAGAAATGGTGAATATAACCATATTTTACATTGTCGGCAGTTATTTCAGCAGTTTAATGTAGATATGTATGCAAAATTGAGATGGAAAGATTAGAATTTATTCGCCATAATCAACGAAAGTTGCGTTCGGATGAATACATTCATTTGAAAGATGCTATGATGAATGATGGAAACGTCGATAACATGGGAAAATTGGTCATCTTTCCCTCTACGTTTACTGGAAGTCCACGTCACATGCATGAATATGCTCAAGATGCGATAACTTATGTCAGAAAACACGGCCGACCAGATTTATTTATAACATTTACGTGTAATTATTCATGGGTTGAAATGAAAGACGAATTACAATATGGACAGGCGGCCAGTGATTGACATGATATTGTTACCCGAGTTTTTCGTCAAAAACAAATTTAATTTATTGACACCATCGTAAAAAATCAAATATTTGGTGCTGTTACCTGCTGGATGTTTTCAATTCAATGGCAGAAACGAGTATTGCCACATTCCTACAACTTAATTTGGTTTCAAAATAGAATTCAACCGAATCAAATAGATTATATCATCAAGGCTGAGTTTCCAAACCCGGAAGAAGTTCCTGATCTTTATAATATAATAGTGAAAAACACGGTTCATGGCCCATGTGGTGAACTAAATAGAAGTTCTCCGTGCATGAAATATGAAAAATGTACGAAACGTTATCCGAAGCCACTTTTGAACGAAACAGTCACCGGTGAAGACGGATATCCGAAATACATACGTCGACCACCAGAACAAGGCGGATTTACAGCTAAAATTAAAGTACGAGGCAATGAAGAAATTCAAATTAACAATCAATGCGTAGTTCCATACAATCCACTTTTATCCAAAATGTTTAATCCCCATATCAATGTTGAATACTGTAGTTCTGTCAAATCGGTTAAATATGTGGGCAAATATATTAATAAAGGCAGTGATATGGCTGTTTTTACGGTGACCAAAGAAAACCAACATGATGAGATAGTACAGTATCAAATGGGTCGTTACAACAATAACAACGAAGCGATTTGGCGAATTATAAGTTTTCCAATTCACGATCGAGATCCACCGGTTCTCCATTTATCCGTCCACTTATAAAATGGACGTGTGTTCTTCACTACAGAAACGGCACAAAAAATTGCGACAGAACCACCAACACGAACAACTTTAACAGTGTTTTTCGAATTATGCCAGAAAGATCCATTTGCTAAGACTTTACTTTATTCAGAAGTACCAAGCTATTATACATGGAATACAACAAGTAAACAATTTAATCCTCGAAAACGTGGATTGCCAGTAGAAGGACATGATGAAGTATTCAAGAGTAACACAATAGGACGAGTCTACACAGTGCATCCAAAAAAACGCGGAATGTTTCTATCTACGTTTATTACTACACACTATTCGTGGCCCAACGTATTTTGAAGACCTAAAAACTATCAATGCTTATATTTGTGAACCATATCGAGAGGCATGTCAAAGATTAGGTCTACTAGAAAACGATAATCATTTGGAGTTAGCTAAGAACGAAGCAGTTCAAACGGCAACAGCGAATCAAATTCGTGAGCTTTTTGCAATTATATTAACTACATGTAATCCTTCTAATCCAAATCGACTATGGCTTAAATATCGAGAATATATGAGCGATGACATGTTGGCTGAACTACGACGACCAAACCCGGACTTAGAAATTGATTTCAATAAAGAAATTTTTAACAAAAGTAGTATGTAAATGTTCCTCCGGAAACAGGCTTCAGGCTGTGGATTGCGATTGTCGGAGTCCGCCATCTTGGATTGTGACGTCACGGCGGCCATTTTTGACTCAAAATTCCTCAAAATTGACTCAAAATGACTCAAAATTTCCCGTTTTCGTGGGAAAATTTCCCTTTTTCGAGGGAAAAATTCCCGTTTCGAGGGAAAAATTCCCGTTTTATTCCTTAAAAATACCATCAGCTAGAAATGTTCATATGTAGACTTAAGCATCCATGTCTACAGCCTCCGATAAGCCTCTGACGTCATCATGGATTATGACGTCACCGTTGCAATTTCCGTTACGACCGCCATCTTTAAAATCTTTATTTATTATCCGATTTTAATGGAAAAAAATTTTTAAATTTATAAATAATTCACTAAATAAAATTTTAATAAAACTATTTTAAAAACATACATTTACGACACGGAGCTTGGAGTCCTCGGTTCGAACCCGACGAGGGCAAAAAAAATGGCGACTGATCCTTTCCCTCGTGGTGGCTGCTGGCATACTGACTCCCACCACTTATGTCAAAGTATATATATCTTCACCTAGTATGACGTCATGTCCGCCATCTTGAAAAACCGTAATTTTAATGCTAGAGATTCGGGAAAAAATTTAAATTCATTAAAAAAAGTAACTAATCGTATTAAATAATAAAAAAATCCTTAAAACCACTATTACATGTTTCGTGAAGGCCGCCATCTTGAAATCACCCACTGGAGATCACCATCTTGTTTTCGTCTGCTAGAGTGTGCTGATGACATGTTAGTATAATTATCTGGTCACCACACCTTTGACCTTGACCTTGAACTTTGACCTTGAAATTTGACCTTGTCCTTGAAATTTGACCTTGACCTTGACATTTGACTTTGTCCTTGAAATTTTACTTTGTCCTTGTCGACCATCATGGATTCGACATTTTATGTTCAGTACATGCTACCAGGAGCTACCACCTGCTGGAGTACACCATCTTGTGTGTGCGTACTCGTATTATAGAGTACATTTCCATCTGGATAATTTTACTCTAACCCGCTACAGTGCAGTAATCATTTATTACCGAGGTGCCCCCGCCATCTTGAAATTCGGCCGCCATCTTGAAATCATGTAATAATGTAGCTAGAAAAGCGGGAAAAAATCCAAAATTCATTAAATAAATTAGCAATAAATATACTGATTGAATCGATCCGCTCCAGTCCTTGGTTCGATACTCGATCGATGCAATAATGTTTAATTTTATGAAAAAATAATAATTTCAATAAACCATGTTCAAAATTCTTAAAGAGACTTTAAATCCTCTACTACCATCATCCTATCAGACATCAAGACCACCATATTGGAAATTCGTAATTGTAATGCTAGAGATTCGGGAAAAAGTTCAAAATTCATTAAATAAATTTGTAATCTATATACTGATTGATTAGATCGACTAAGGTCCTTGGTTCGATCCCTGGCCGATACAAAACAACTTTAATTTTAAAAAAGTACCAGAAAAGTGTAAGGTTCGAGAAATAAAACACCACAAAGTATTTTACAAACATAATATTTATTACACAATTTCTATCCTACTACAGAATCACTTGCGAAAGCCAGCAATCTTATAAACATTTAGCCCTGCATAGATGTGCAACGACTACTTCTTAGCTCCAACAGCTCCAAATGCTCCAAATGTCTCCAACAGCTCCAAATAGCTCCAAATGCTCCAAACGGCCTCCAAATGGCTCCAAGAGCTCCAACAGCCTCCAAATGCTTAACACAGCTCCAAATTGCTCTAAATGCTCCAAACGGCCTCCAAATTCTTGACAGCTCCAAATGTCTCCAGCAGCTCCAAATGCTCCAAATGGCTCCAACAGCTCCAAATGCTCCAAATGACTCCAAAAGGCTCCAAATAATTCAAAAGGCTCCAAATGCTCCAACAGCTCCAAATGGCTCCAACAGCTCCAACAGCTCCAAAAAGGCTCCAAATGCTTCAAAAGGCTCCAAATGTTCCAACAGCCTCCAAATGCTCCAACAGCCTCCAAATGCTTAAGACAGCTCCAAATGCTCCAAATGGCTCCAACAGTTCCAAATGCTCCAAAAGGCTCCAAATGCTACAACAGCCTCCAAATGCTCCAAAATCTCCAAATGCTCCAAATGGCTCCAACAGCTCCAAAAGCCTACAAATGCTTCAAAAGGCTCCAATTGCTCCAACAGCTCCATCTTCAATTGGTTCCAACTGATTCCAATTATTTTTCTTATCGAACTTGGCATGATTACAAACATGTCTTTATTAGTATACATTTTGACTGGCAGAGGTAACGTATTTTGCACCTTTAAGTTATAAGTTTTATTTAGAAATCAGATTTCGATAAATGGTAGATACCATCTGGAAAGAAAATATATTAATTTATCTTCAAGTTTATACACATACATTTAATTTAAGCCATTATTGTGTGTAGCCAGCTTTCCTCAGTTCTTTGAGTATGAAGTATATTTCTTTAATGTTAGAATAGTTTCCTGCACAAAGCGATTCATGTAGTAGTCGTAGCCTGTCAACCAATATGTTAGGATCTTCCCATGAGGTATAATCAATCTCTTCTGCTGCGTTCATCATCATCCTTGCATGTTTGTAATAAATATTATTATCTCTGGTGTCTATCGTTTTAACACCAACCACAAGGTCACTTTCGTCATCGTGCCAGTGATTATCACATGCTTGATCAGGATAATTTATTTTATTACGACGTTTCCATCGTTTTGGTCTCAAACCACCATCACAGTCTTCGCTCTTGCATGCTTTTGGTGCTTCAGCACAGTACTCAATCATGTCAGCCTTAGATGTGTCAGCACAGTCTTCGTTCATGCCAGCTTCTGATGTGTCTCCACAGTCTTCAATCATGTCAGCATCACAAACTTGATCAGGATAATTTATTTTATTACGTCGTTTCCATCGTTTTGGTCTCAGACCGCCATCACAGTCTTCGATCTTGCCTGCTTTAGGTGCTTCAGTACAGTACTCAATCATGTCAGCCTCAGATGTGTCACCACAATCTTCAATCATGCCAGCTTCAGATGATTTATCAAAGTCTTCGACCTTGTAAGCTTCAGGTGGTTCTCCATCTTTCACATTTTCATGGAGACGACTAGAAATTGGAGTAAATATATTTTCATTTCTAATGTGGTTACAACTTCCTTCGTTTGTTTTAAATTTTAAATTATTATCTTGATCAAGATCTGTAATTTTAGCATTAGCTTTTTCGCCTTCGTTCCTCTTCCGCGATGTTGTAGCCCAGTCTTCGTTATCTTTATTCATCTTAATTGTACAGGTCTTGTAATGTCTATCCAAGTAATATCTTCTACCAAAGGATTTCTGACACTGACTGCAATGAAATGGTTTTTGACAAGGACCCAAATTACACTCGCTTCTCTCATGTCGTTTAGCATTCTTTCTCAAGGTAAACACCTTGCTACAGTATCTACAGTGATGACGTTTTGATACAGCAACTAATCCCGAATCAGGATTCATATTAGTTACCGAGACTAATGCCAGACGCAAACTAAGAGTTTTAAATTAGATATATTACTTAAATAGAATTTTTTAATTATTTCATCAGCGAGAATTAATTTATCTCATTCAAAGGTACTTGTTGCAAGTAGTTCTGCTCTTCAACAACAGATGTCGCCACATGTTACTTGCAGGTAAATAGTATTTAGTTCTTTTATGCGGGATGCGGGATGCTCACTAACGATCGCAAAGGAAGGATGGCTTCACTAGACTCCAAGGAGAAGGAAGTTCGTCCTTCCTGTTAGTGCTTCTTAGATTTCTCAGAGATTATTTGTTGACTGAGTAATGATATTTTTTTTAATTTCCACCTGATAAAAATATTACAAGTGTTGATTAATTAGCAGAAATTCACTAATTACATGTAACCTTGAAAAAAAATGACATGCCTCATTAAGTAAAAAAAACCTTCATGCAGAGATCAATTTCTCATCTGTAACCAGAAGCACTCGGAGAATACCATCAGATGTCTAGTTAGGAATAATCAGAAGCACCCAGAGAAAACCATCAAAATATTGTCAAGAATAATCAGGAGCACACGGAGAAAACCACCATAATATTGTCAAGAATAATCGGAAGCACACGGAGAAAACCATCAAAATATTGACAATAATAATCAGGAGCACACGAAGAAAACCACCATAATATTGACAAGAATAATCAGGAGCACCCGGAGAAAACTACCATAATATTGACAAGAATAATCAGGAGCACACGGAGAAATCCACCATAATATTGTCAAGAATAAACGGGAGCACACGGAGAAAATCACCATAATATTGACAAGAATAATCGGAAGCACACGGAGAAAACCACCACAAGTTTTCTTTGATATCATAAAATTACAAATAAAAAATTAATAAAAAATTACAACCAGGTGTTCAATCTCCTAAACGAAGTCATTTGGATGCTATGAACAGTGAATTTTTAAATGAAACAAATTATAATTACGACGAATTGGGGCTTTACATCAAACACAACAAACCGTTATTAATTCAGAGTCAAAAAAGGCATATGATATAATAATGGATTATTATAGAAAACAGCAAGTTGGCATAATATTTTTAGACGCACCTGGCGGCACCGGGAAAACATCTTTGATCAATTTAATCCTAGCTGAAATCCGTGCAAATAAAGAAATTTTTCTCGCCCTAGCATCATCGGGGATAGAGGCTACAATCATGGATGGTGGACGAACAGCGCATTCTGGTTTGAAATTACCATAAAATGTAGCTGACTAGGAATTTCCGGTATGTGACATCACAAAATCATCAGCACGTGGACAAATATTGAAACAGTGCAAAGCCATTATATGGGACGAAAGCACACTGGCCCATAGAAAATCACTAGAAGCACTCAATAGAACACTTCAAGATTTACGCGGCAACACGAATATAATGGGAGGTGTGCTGTTAATACTATCAGGTGATTTTCGTCAAACGCTTTCTGTCATTCCCAAATCGACGCCGGCAGATTAAATTAATGCTTGCTTAAAGAATTCGTCCATATGGGACATGTAAAAATAATCAAATTAACAACGAACATGAGGGCGCACATTTCAGGAGATGAAAAGGCACAAGAATTTTCTGAAAAACATTTACAAATAGGAGAAGGCACCTATCTAATAGACGAAAATACTGGCCAAATAACATTAACTAATGAATTATGTAATGTTGTTGAAACACCTGAACAACTTATTAATGAAGTATATCCAAATATTGTTGGAAATTATACCAATTCAAAATGGTTACGCGACCGAAGAATGGTTACTAGCCACGAAGAACGACATTGTCAACGACATCAACAACATCATCCAGGAAATGATTCCGAAAATGTACATGTCAATTGATACAATGATTTATGAGCTAGAAAGCATCAATTTTCCTACTGAATTTTTAAATTCATTAAATGTTCCAGGAATGCCATTACACTGTCTTCAATTAAAAATTGGTTCACCAGTTATTTTATTACGAAATCTGAACTCGCCGAAACTGTGTAATGGTACGACTCTGCATCAAACAGCTACAAAATAACGTCATCGAAGCCAGTATAATGACTGGTAAAGAAAAAGTAAAGATAGCATTTATACCACGGATACCTTTACTATCAAATGGATTGCCCTTTACTTTTAAACGCTTAGGCCTACAGTTCCCGGTGAAGTTGGCTTACAGCATGACTATTAACAAAGCAAAGGGCCAAACATTCCAGTACCATGCTTTGCACACGGCCAATTATACGTCGTATGCTCACGAGTAGGATCACCTCGAAATTATTTGTTTATTTACAGTCCGAACAACAAAACTATAAATGTAGTGTATAAGCAAATGTTGTAAAAATAAATTCAAAACAAAAATAATACTTAAATAAAAATGTAAATGTATAATATATATCAATATATAATGTAACATGTGATATGTATATGAATAATATAATATGTAAATATGTTAATAAAACATGAATTTTTCATTTACTTAACTTTTTCTTAAAATTATTTTAATTCGTTAGTTAGTTTACTCTATTAGATATACTCTAAATACACCGCATGTTTAATGGCCTAATAAGTCTCTCAATATCAAAAATATAAATCTATAATATCTATGTTAAAAAAAGTATCCTTATACATTTTTATACCATTAAACATGCGATGTATCTTAACCCGAGCAACGCCGGGTTTCGCTGCTAGTGCTTAAATAAAATATTACAAGGAAACTAAAATTGTTCGTTTTGTCGTACACCATAAGTTGAATATTAATTTGTATAGACATACATTGATTGCATTTTGTGTGTAAAAGGGTTTTATCTGCGCCGATCATTCAACAATAGGGGACAATTCAAAATTGTCTTGGAATAAAATAAAGAGTATATAGCCCATCAGGATTTTACGAACTGATTGCCTACAAGAAAAAAAAACCTGAAAGGCGGCCTTTCCGATGGGGCACAATTCAGGGTTTTCTTTCGCTTAAAACAGAGCGAACAGACAACTCTGGAAAGGCAGCCCATCAGGATATTACGAACTATGCGTACAAGGCATGGGCGTACCCAAGGGGGGAGGGGGGGGGTTGGGGTTTGAACCCCCCCCCCCCCCCCACCCGGGTATATGTTCATTTTTGTCAGGCATGTCGCAAACAAAAATGGAAATAAAATCGGTTGTATGCATGATTTACTACATCTATTTTTAGTTTTGATAGATCGAGACATCATGTGTACAGAACACGTCGAGAGAATCGATATTCCTCGACTCCTCCTTATCTAATATGTAGTTTATAGTTCCTCCCTCACTGGGTAGGTAGCGTTAAGGATTGAGATTTGTGCATACTGCTTCGACACAGGTTGGCGGTTGGCGTTGTTTCTGTGTTGTGTAGTGTTAACGTAAACTAATTGATGCCAAAGAGGGTCTACTCCCACGAGGTTTGCATGTCATTTAATACAATATTTAATATTATTGTGAGTAACTTGTGAATTTTTCAGTCTTTCTGCATACTTCCCTCATAAACTGGGGTCAATGTCGGTTCATACTTAAAATATTTTAATTGTATAATAATGTTTTAGAGTGTAGACTTTCTGGTTAGTGGTTACATGGTCATTATCAAAACTATTTCCAAATTATTTCTGTATTTAACCGTATGTAACCAAAAACAATTATTATTAAAATATATTCACTTATGGCGCCAGCTAATATTTGCTATAAAAATGTTTAGGATGGAACGTTACTGCATTGGATGTGATTTGATTGGTTTGCGTACCTATTTCATTTCTATTCTTTGCTGCGTTTTTTGGTTGTGATTTTTTGATTTTTGAGATTTAACTTTCCAATACAATATATAAGAGAACAATATACAGTAAAGCATCAATATAGAAAACTTCAGTACAAAGAATACAAACCATTTGGTTGTTTTAAAAATAAGTCGATGGGATTTATTAAGGAATTTTCTAATTGTTATTTGTAAAGACCTTCAATACACAGGAAAGTTCTAGTTTTGGTCCTTTGGAGTTTGTAATAATGAAGCCGTACTGCAAACTTCTTATATAAAATTTAATTTTTAAAGTATGTAACTTTTGTGTAGTTATTTCATGTTTCTCAGACTGTGTCTTATCAGTTAATGCATTTGTGTCTTTTTTGTAGACTTTAAAAAATTTCAATATAAAGAAATTTACTTTAACAAACTAGCCAAATTTGGGTATGTTTGTGTTCTTTTTATTTAAGTTTAACTGTATACTGTTGCAAAATCCAAAGCTTTTATTTAAAAAATTTAAGAATACACGAAATACCTAGTTTTTCATTCTTTGTTTTTTATAAGTTACAAACATAGGTGTCATTTTATTTGGTTTGAAAATGATATTCAATTTCACATGTTAATGTTATAGTTATAACGTATACCTATACCTTTGCTATTTTGTCCATCGGTTGGATGCTATTCTTTCATTTATCATTACTAAAATGTTTAAGTTTTTATTTGAAATGCAGAATTTTCTATATCCTAAATTGAGTGAAGTGGCACAATGGTTGGCAATAAGCATATGTCTTAAGACAATAATAATTTATGCAAACTCAGAAAATGAAAGGAAACATAACTAAAAGGCTAAAAAGGCACTGAAAGAAAGGTTAAATTTTCTTTAATATGTGGTGTGCTTTTTTTTATTACAGAAAATGAAACGTTCCATTCAAAAACAGTCATCATTGACTACCTTCGTTGTAAAAAAAATCAAAGCACTAAATGATGAGGGTGGGGGTAAAGAAACTGCAGAATCAAATACACAGATGCAAATTGAAAATGTCAAAAGCCCTACTGATTCAGGTTCAAATTCCGGTCAGAACACATTAAACATATGCAACAGTCAGTGGGACATTGGACTTTTCATCGGAAGAAACAATTTGGATGATTTATCGAAAGAAAATCTCTTGAAGTGTCCATGGACTCCTCCTAAAGACTACTGCTTCCCTGTGCAAACAAAAATAAATTTGCGTTTTCAAATCTCATGGTTTTCTGTTTCCTTGGTTGACATACACGCAGCACTTACAAGGAGCCCTTTGTCGACATTGTGTTTTGTTCGCCCAAGAAGCAGCAGGGAAAGGAAGTCACCAGCAACTCGGATCCCTTGTGACAAAAGCGTACACAAATTGGAAAAATGCACTGGAGTGTTTTTCAGAACATGCAAACACTTCTTATCACAAAAAATGCAGTGAATTCGCGGAAAACTTCCTGAAGGTAGCACAAGGGCAACAACAGCCCATACTTAATCAAATCAGCAAGGAGCGTGCCCGACAAGATGAAGAAAAAAAGAGTAATTCTTGGTTCCATCGTTGAAACAATAATTCTATGTGGAAGGCAAGAACTTGCTCTTAGAGGTAAGCATGATGCAGGAAATGTTATGACACAAGCCACAGACATCAGTGATGGAATTTTTAGATCTCTTCTAAGATTCCGTGTGCAAGCAGGGGATTCTATATTGGAAAAACACATTGTAAGTGGTGCAAAAAATGCAATGTATACAAGCCCAAAAATTCAAACTCAAATTATTGATATTTGTGGTGATATTATTCAAGAGGAAATCATTCACAAAATAAACAAAGCCAAGTGTTTTTTTCTGTCCTTGTAGATGAAACTACAGACATAAGAACAGTGGAACAGCTGTCATTATTTGTCTGATGGTTGGATGTTGATGAAAATAAAATTCATGTAGATTTGGTTACTTTTACTCCTGTAAAAGATTTGACTGGACAAGGTCTTGCAGAAACAATTACTGCAGCACTTAAACATCACGGCATCCATGATGAGTACCTAATTGGTCAAGGCTACGATGGTGCATCATCTATGAGTGGTTATTTACACGGTGCTCAAGCCTATATAAGGAAAGATCACCCAATGGCTTTGTATGTTCACTATAGTGCTCATTCTTTAAACCTGGCTCTTGCAGATTCATGTTCTCTGCCTACAATTCGTAACTGTATAGGTACAATTAAGTCAGTTGGTTCATTCTTTAGAATGTCTGCAAAAAATACGACCATTCTTAAAGATACCATTAAAGAACTTCTGCCTTCATCTGCACATTCTAATTTGTTGGCAATGTGTGAAACTCGATGGGTTTACAATCATGAAGCAGTGCTGCGTTTTAAAGAAATTTATGAGCCAATTGTACAGTCTCTTCTAAAGATTCAAGAATTCGTCAACAGAGAAGCATCCCAAATAGCCCATCATTTGTGCTGTGCAATAATTCAAAGTGAATATGTTGTTGCTTTGAATACCTTGAGCAAAATATTTTCATACACTTTAGTTCTTTGTAAATTTCTGCAATCTGTCAAATCCGATCTTGCAGCAGCCCTAAGATATGTTGACGATGTTGTAACCACACTTGATAAGCTAGGCTTTGCAGAAGACTACAAACAAATATTAATAAATTGTAAACAAACGCTCGTTATAATCACCGCAGACAGTTATATTAACGCTATAATGGACACAAGCGATCAGCCACAGCAAGTGACATTAAGTTTGCAATCTATCGACTGGCTTGTTCCGCATGTAACGGTAAGCCCTGCCCAGCGCACACGGCTGTTGAAAATTATTGAAAAAGGCCTTGACATAGATATGGCTTTCAGATCGTGGGGAGTAGAAGTTTACCCGAGTTTACCACCATCACAGAGCGTCAGTTGGGCTGTAAAATCTAGCTTCTCCAGCGAACGCCCTCGTTATATAATAGTGGCATTTCAAACCGGCAGGCATAATGTTCTAGCCGCAAACAAATCTAAATTCTATCATTGTAATTTACAAAACATCAAGGTCTATCTTAATTCCGAGGCGGATCCATATTCGGACCTAGCAATAAACTTTACGAATGGTTACTACCTACTTGCATATAATATGTACTCGGACTTTCAAGCGAGCTACTACGGTAGACTAAATACACCTCTACTTGACCCGGAGGGATTTAAAGATAAGGCCACTCTCTTTGTATTCGACGTGTCACGTCAAAACGAAAAACTAACCTCAACCGTCATAGATTGTAAAATAGACATTACCGCAGCAAACAATATACCACCGCTAACACAGGCATACGCAATTATCCTACACAATAGATTAGCATTGTACAACCCGAGGGATCAAAGTATTAAAATAATGAGCTAAACGCGATGTATGTTCAGTCGTGTCTCAGCTGCCATGGCGAAGTGTGTTAACCTCCAAGGCTTCTTCTCGCAGCATGGTTTTATCGTTAAGGACATGTTCACATAGCTTGCGCTCACTCACGCTTACGGTGTTTATATGTACACATAGCTTGGGCTTCACTCAGTATACACAAAACCGGTTCATTTAATATTTACAAATGATGTTTATTATATGTTTCCAGACGTTATTTGTACCGCTGAACGTAACTTCCCATCTATCCCCTCCTCAACATGTCTACTCCCCCCGAGGCGAAGCGACCCCGTCCCAGTGAGGCTTCCACGTCGGACACTCGCGACAGCACGCGGGCGTCCAGGGTGGAGCCGCGTGAAGCTGGCGACTTGCCTCCCCTGGAGAGTGTTATCTTGGACTCTGCTTTTGCTTACCGGATAGTGGACTTTCGGATCGGTAATGATGTTGAGTCTATTGATCCCGATTTGGACCGGTTTATACAGAGATGTAGGGTTCCCTTTCTGGTCTTAACTTACGTCTTGGTACGCCCCTTTGAAGTTTACATTTCACTCTCGGCTTCATTTGTTAAGGAATCTGTGGAGGGAGGCGAGAGTAAGACATTTCATTTTACAACCCACTCAGCCGCGGTAATGCTCTCTGATGAGGTAGGGGAAATATATGATTCAGTATTCATTCCGGAAATCAATAGGAATGTTAGTGGCAATGGGTGGGCTTTACAGCATTTGATTAACATGGATGTACATGTTTCAAACTATAGATTTTTCACAGTTGGCGCGCCGCACACTAAATTACCGACATTTTTGTCCAATAGGAAAGCTTGTGTCAATATTGAATGTCCCGAGCATCATTGCTTTCTGTATGCCGTTATGGCAGGTGTGATGCCGGCGGAAGGCAATGCTAGCCGAGCCAGTTCGTATCCGGATCCACTTGTGGCTTTCAATACGTCTGGTTTGAGTTTCCCGTCTACTCTCCACCAGATTAAAACATTCGAGAGGAACAATAATATTTCCGTTTACATTTATGCATGCGTAGACAGTAAGGGGAGTATTGTTGATGAATGTTTTAGTGACAAATCTGAATTTTCTATCCAGCCTCTTCGCGTATCCTCTGAGCAAAGAGAGAGACAAGTAAATATTTTAGCGATTCGTTCTAGTGGCGCGGCAGAGCACCTACACTTTGTAACAATTAAGAGTCTGTCCAGATTATTAAATTCCCAACTGTCAAGGTCTACTCATAAGAAATGTATTTGCGAGCGCTGTCTTCAATACTTTACAAGTGAAGACAGGTTAACTTAACACACTATTCTCTGCAGCCAGCATCAAGCGGTGCATTCCTGTTTCCCTACAGAGGAGAACAAATATTTACAGTTTACAAATATTGCAAAACAGGATCGCCTCGGCTTTATTGCGTACTGTGACACCGAGTCATACCTTAAGCCGATATCCACCTGTTTACCTGGTGATGAGACATCTAATACCACACGGGTAAACGAACATGTACCATACGCATGCAGCATTCTGTTAGTGTGTGGATACGATAATTCTTTGACCAGGTATGTGAAATTCGAGGGTGATAATTGTATTGCTTAAATGGTCGCAGAATTAGTTTCAATGACAAAGTGGGTATGTGATATTTATTCAAAGACTGTTCCTGTTAAGACACCGACTCCAGCCATCTCTGCAATGCTTGCGAGTCAAACACATTGCCATATCTGTAAGGAGGTATTGGCTGGGCAGAAGGTGCTCGATCACTGCCATTTGACTGGTGAAATACATGGTTATGCCCATTCGAAATGCAACCTGGCTTTCAGGATGCAAAAGAAACAGCTTGTCGCGGTTTTCCATAATTTGCAAAATTATGATGCCCACTTTTTAATGAAGCACTTAATTTCGCGGCGGATTGCACAGCCTGACGGCTCCTTTGTTGTGGAGAATCCCGGCGAGGTCAAAGTCCTAGGCGTAACTCTAGAAAGTTACAAATGTATTACTAAATACATACCTCATTACTCAGGTAATGCGCAAGGAGGCATGCGCACTGTGCATCTTAGATTTATTGATTCACTTAACTTTTTAAATTCATCTCTGAAAACTCTCGCTGGCAATCTCATGCCGGATCAGTTGAAACTCACCCGTTCAATGTTTCCAGATGACGCACAGTTTCGGTTAGCTACGCGTAAAGGTGTGTTTCCCTATGACTTTGTTAAGTCTAGTGAACATTTGCAGACTGCCTCGCTACCACCAAAGGAAGCATTCCATAACGTAATGAGTGGCACGGACGTGAGTGATCTGGATTATACTCACGCTCAAAGGGCTTGGGACGTTTTCCATTGTGCCACATTGAAAGAGTACGCATTTAGTTACCTTAAGGTGGATACTTGTTTGCTGGCCGATATATTCGAGTCGTTTCGTTTCATTTGCCTACAGCATTATTCATTAGATCCCGCTCATTACATTACCGCTCCCTCGCTCGCATGGGATGCACTTTTAATTAAAACCGGTGTGCATCTTGAGCTTGTGACCGACCCGGACATATACCTCTTCCTAGAGTCTGCCTTTCATGGAGGTTTACAAATGTAAGTCGACATCACGCGAAAGCTAACAATGTGTACATGTCCAGTCACGACCCGAGCCTTCCGTCTTCGTACATATGTTATTTCGATGTTAACGTACTGTATGCTCACACAATGTTGGATAAGCTTCCTGTAGGTAATTTCCAATGGGTTCCCAGGGATGAGTATACGAGTTGGGATTTCAACACCATTGACATCGATGGTGATACATCATTTTTCGCGGAAGTAGATTTGACCTTTCCCGATGATTGTCACGATCGCCTATCAGATCTGCCTCTGGCCCCTGTGAATGGCGTACCGCCAAACGGGTGTATGAATAAATTACTGTTAACTCTCGCGCCGCGTACTAAATATGTTGTCCATGCTAAAACACTGCGGCACTACGTTCAGTATGGGGCGGTCATCGGCCAGGTTCACCGCGTGCTGCGGTTTGCACAGGCGGCCTGGATGAGGGATTACATAGCCTTTAATGCTGAGCATCGTGCCCAGGCTGCGAACCCCTTCGAGAAATCGTTTTTTAAATTACTATTGAATTCGGTCTACGGGAAGAGCTTGAAAATTTGAGAAAGCATAAGGATATACACATCGCTTCACGATACAATTCCATTTATGGGGCGGCTGAGCTGATTGGTCGTCCGACATTCAAGGCTCGGCGAATCATCGATGAGAATTTAATCCTCATAGAGATGCAGAAAGGGACGATTACCTTTGATAGACCATTGTACACAGGTGTCGCCATTTTAGATTTATCAAAATTAGTTCTCCACGATTTTCATTATAATTAAATGCAAAAGAAATTCCCTCCACAGTCTCTGCATCTCCTGTACACGGATACGGGTTCTTTAATTTACCACGTTGTGTGTGACAACATTTATGATTCGATTCGCCCCGATTTAGCTTCACGTTTCTACACTTCCAATTATGCGCCAGGTAATGAGCAATGCTTCCCCTTGGTTAATAAGGGTGTAACAGGGATGATGAAGGATGAGGCCGCTGGCAATATCATCACGGAGTTTATTGGTCTTCGCCCGAAGCTTTACGTGTTTAAGATGGAGGACAGTTCTTCGACACGTAAGGCCAAGGGAATCAAGGCCAGCGCACTGTGTTCACTCCTGTTTCCTCAATACCTGGATTGCTTGCTTCAAAATTCACAGGTTCTCGCGACCCAACACCATTTCCGATCGCGAGGCCACACTGTATTTACGGAGCGTGTGACCAAGGTAGCATTGTCTTCAGGAGATGATAAGCGTTGGCTTTCTAAAGATGGTGTCAGCACTCTACCTTGGGGACATAAGAACCTACGTCTTTCCCCGGACAACGATTAACCTTTTCCCTTACGTTACGTTCAGCTATGCTGTCGTCCCCGAGGGATGGGGTGGCCTAGCACTCCGATCCTCCCACCCCCTCGAACCACACACCATTGCACGTGGAGAATAACCTATTGGTATGTCACAGTACAAACGTATTTTTTTTTAAACAAGTAATTTAATTTTCTCTTTTACACATGTAATTTAATTTTATTTTTACACGTGTAATTTATTTTCTTTTACACATGTAATATATTTTACATATGTTTCTTTAAAAAGAAATGTTTACATAATTTATACAATTGTTTACGTGTTTAAATTATCTTTAAAGCTGGAATGATTTTAACTTAATTTTCATACTTTACATAAAATAAATTTCTCTTTTAAACATGTAAATTATTTTTTTTCATATTAACATATATTCCTTTTCTCTTTTACAAATCTTAACATGATTTCTCTTTTATACATGAAATTTAATTTTCTTTTACACACGTAATTTATTTTACCCATATTTATTTTCTCTTTAAAAAAATAGGTATCTCTTTTACAAAGCTAATGTAATTTATTTTATTTTACACACGTAATTTATTTTACACACATAATTATTTTACACACTTGGGTTATGCTGTAGCTACTGCGTATGTATTGTTCTGCAGATCTCCCCAACACAAGATGGATGTATCCACACGTGACGATTTGGCGAGCAGTGGCGTCTCGTCAGGGCAAGCAAGGCAAGCAGTGCTTGCCCAGGCAGTTTCCAGACAATTTTTTTTTTAAATAAATATTTTATTCAGAATAGTATTTTACTTTGGCTCGTGCAGTTAGGTGTATGTATTTTTTACATTATCTTCTTGGGACCCAATACTGTGCGCTGTGCGCTATAAGAAAAGAACTCGTTGACACACAAAACATGCTGTTTAAGAAGCGTTGCTAGGTTTAGAAGCACTGGTAGGACCACTTTCAGCAGGAAGGCTGCCACAGTATAGTTTCCTTTCGGATGGGGGGTGGCATGGTACAAAGGTTCGAGGAGGGGATTGGCTGTAAAAACACGTGGTAGAAGCTACGAAGTTAGCGCTTTCTTGCCGAACTGAAGCGAACATGGCCGAAGCAGACGGTGGAATTCTTCCGCCGACTGCTTCGGCTATGTCCGCTAAAGTTCGGCAGGGCAGGTGGCGAGGTGGCGTTTCAGTCGGCGGTCGTCTCTCGGGGCGCGCGCATCTCTCTCGCGGGCTGTTGGCTGGGAGTTCCCTTGCGCCCTATTGGGTAACCAAAGGCTGGCAGTGCGTGGGGGATTTGTGGGCGTACAGGAGGCGGCCTAGCAGTGCCAACTGCTACTGACCGCGTCCCGCGGGTGGCGGATACGGGATCCCAGCTCGAGAGTTGCAATCTCGCTGGAGTGACTGTGAATAACCACGTACCAGTTAATATAGTTTCTGATCACGTATGAAGATAGTTTATTTTGTGTTGGTAAAAAAAATACTAACATTTAATTTTTACTATTCTAGTACATTTTTATGAGCTTCTTCTCTTTATTTTAAGTACTTACTTTGCCATGTGTTGTCTGTTTATATATTTTTTACCAGATATCAATGATACTACACTCCCACTTAGTATATAAATAATGTAGAGTAGGTATTTTATTATCAGAATAATGTATGCCAAACATTATTTTTCAAAAATAGTTTATAATTTTAAAAAAAATGTCAATTTTGCTACCTGTGGAATAGTCAATGTTCAGTTAAGAAAACTACTTAAATAGCACCCTTTTTGTACCTTGAAAACCATATTTTCCCGGGGAGGGCCCCGGATCCTCCCCCCTCCTCCGTGTTTTGGGGTGAACGGAGTTGTTGCTTTCCCTCATGTAAACCTCACGCCTCGCCACTTTTGGCGAGCCACATTCCGCGGGAGATAGCCAAGCTATTTTTTATGGAGGAGGTGGTGGAGGGTGAACCACATCCACCGCGGGAGCTTCGGGGACGTGACCCTGAAGTTGGCCGCAGCGATGGCTTGACCGCGCGTTCGCTGCGGCCGAGGGCGTTGAAGAGTTGGCGGGGCCTTCGGGGACGTGTCCCTGGGGTCGTCCGCCAACCATGATTAGTCGACGTGGATATTATATATACCCTAATTAAATAAAACCAACATTATTTTTTACCCGTGTGTAGTCTACATTATTTCTTTTTCCACCTCTGTATGTTCCTTGTACTTGCTCCTTTCCTGCATGCAACGATGGTCTGAACTTGTTTCTCTGTGGTAAACACTTTCACTGTCACCCATCAGGTAAACACATTCCTGGCAGGCCTCAAAGTGGTTACATTCTAACAAAATAGTGGAAAAAGTGACTTCTGGTTAAAAAAGTGACTAAAAAGTGACTAAAAGTGACACAAAAAACTACCTGTTAAAATTATGAAAATAACATTATGCTATATTAAAATTAAATATCATTTTAAAATTCACAATAACAACACTGTAAAACTATGACATAAAAAAGGAGATCCTACCTCTACATGCTCTTGGTACAGGAATCAAGCTGTTGGTCCATATTAACTCGAGTGAACCGATACTATTGTAGATATATTGAAAGAAGACAAATAACCAGCACAAACGTATCTGCCTAAACATTGTAAACAAGTACGAAAAAGTAATAGTAGACACCTAATACTAAGTTATATCCGAAAGAACAGCGTAAATTGCAGGAAGCAGATTATAGGCGCATTGTAAACTACATGAATTAATTGCATTGTATCAAATGAGTAAAACGGGTCCGAAAAAACTGGTGCAAATATCGGGAAAACGTTAAAAGCGGTAACGTAAAATCGGGGTTTTACTGTAATTTTGTTTAGAACAACATGAGAATACGAACCAAAAATGTGAAAAAAGTGGAAAAAGTGACCAGTTACTGGAAAAAGTGACTTTTAGTGACAATGACAACAAAAAGTGACTTTTATTGGAAAAAGTGACCGACTTTGAGGCCTGTCCTGGTCGCCAACGCACGAGCGAGGCTCTCAGCACGGCGTTTGTACTCGACGTAAAATAATAGTCTTTGTCCTAACTATGCTTAATACTTAACTATCTTTACAATATTATAATTTTTAACTATGCTTAATACTTAACACACTGGCAGAGAGCCAATTACTACACAGTGTTTGTACAATATTATAAATGTTAACTTTGCTTATTACTATTTGAACGTGATCTACCGCAATAGAGGTCCTATATTTTTTAACTATGCTTATTACTTGGCGTGTTGCACAAGTGCTACCGCACTAAAGCATTTCCACACACAGTGTTATTTTAAAGATAATTTTATGCTTATAATATGATGTGGGGATTATAATTACGCAGTTTATGAGTGACGCTCCAGCAGACAACATCTCGCTCTCTCTGCGCTGGATATTTTGAGGTTATGTTGCTCTCAGGTATTTAGTCATAGCTAGTATGGCGGGGCTTTTAAGCATACTTTGGGTGGTGGCGTCTTTTAAGCATAGCGGTTGGAAATTAAACATGGCGGTTTAGGCAGCGACTTAAGCATAATTTCTTTTGGAAAAATTAAACTTGACTGTAAATTTTTTTGGTAATTTTAAACATGACGGTTAAGCATAATGGTGGGGGTTTCTTTTAGGCATACATCATGGTGGTATTTCTTTTCGAAATTTAAAAAAACATGGCGGCTGGAAATTTTAAAATATGGCGGGTTAATCATAGCGATATTTTATTTCTTTTCGAAATTTAAATATGGTGGGTTAAGCATAGCGGTTGGAAATTTAAACATGGTGGTTTATACATAGCTATTATGGCGAGGTTTTATTTCTTTTTTGGAAATTTTAAACATGGTAGTTAAGCATAATGGTGGGGGTATCTTTTAGGCATATTTGGTGGGGGGGGGGGTGTTTTAAGCATACAACATGGCGGCGGTTGTGGAGTGGCGGGGGTTTATAGACATTTATTTTTTTTTTCGAAATTTAAAAACATGGCGGTTTAAGCATAGTGGTATTTTATTTAGGCATAGTGGTGATGGTGGGGGTTGGTGGCATTATTTAAGCATACTTGTAGTGGGGGTCGGAGGCATTTCTTTTCGAAATTTAAAAACATGGCTGCATATTTATTTCTTTTCGAAATTTATTTATGGGTGTTTAAGCATACAACATGGCGGCATTTTATTTCTTTTTTTGGAAATTTTTAACATGACGGGTTAAGCATAATGGTGGGGGGTTTTATTTTTTTTTAAATTTAAACATGGCGGCATATATTCCTTATTTAATTCCCCATACTTCAACTGATCTCGTGGTCTAGTGGTCAAGGCATCTGCCTTGTAACCACGACTTTGCTGCGTCCCACGGATAGAATCCCCACGCCGCCCAGGATTTTTTGTATACAAGTCCCGCCTTCGGAGCGATGGTGGCGCGCTCCGGTAACTAAAGGCTGAACTAAGATGGTGGCCTCCAGCAGACGTAAACAATATGGCGGCCCCCAGTGGCTGCGACGGTTGCGCGCCCTGGTAAGCAATGTCAACAACAATTGTGGCCCCCAGGGGGGTTCTGGCGCGGTTTTTATATTTCAATGTTTACATCGTCCCAGAACCCTATTCATATATATGTTATGAAAATTAGATTTAACAAGTTTATATGAAATAAGTTTGAATGATCTGAGTCACACTGGAGACTGTTCGTCGCTTGATTACTGCTCCAGTGGCGAATGATACACGGAAATTTGGGGCGGTTTTAATGAAGTTACACATTACGTTATTGAAATTAGGTTGAAGGCCGCAAGGGGAGCACTCACAACTGTATTACTAAAAAACCACACGTGAGTGACCCGGGCACTCCTACATCGCACTTCCCTTGCACGGGGTTGTTAATTAAAAGTAATGTGCTCATTAATGTGTGTTGAATTTAAAATGTCCGTACATCACGTTGTCTGGTCGATTAAGTCATGGGCATTGATGTTACCTTTACTTCCGCGGCGCTCGCGGTGGGCCATGGCTAGGGGCGCGTTCCGTTAGCGAGGTCGGATACTGGCAGTTGCAGGTCGGGCTTTAGGGTGGCCTTCGGTCGGACGACGTCAGATTTTCTCGTCTGAGTACGAATTTTCTGGATCGAGGATTTGTTAATGGGGAAATCATCGCTGCTTCAACTGAGCACTTCTACGACCACATGCAGAATGTAAACAGTCTCTCTCATGATTACTTGTCATCAATATGAAGCTGTTTCAAGCTTAGGTGCTATCCAGGGGTGCCCACAAGGGGGTTAACGACGCAGACTGCGTCATTAAAATTTCAGGGGGGGGGGGGTTTGTTAAAAGACGATAAAAATATATATATTATTTACATACTTATAGCTTCTAATGTGAAAATACGTTTCTGGTGCTTTGATAACTGAAAGGGATCTTGTAAAACAAATTGGCAACCCCGCACTTTCCTCAACAAAAGCAGTTTGGCAACTGTCAGTTCAGGATGGTCCCTATCCCCGCTTCGACAATAAGCGCACACACTGAAAAGTAAAAAAAAAAAAAAAAAAAAAAAAAAAATAAGCTTCCCGCCTGCACAGACCGTGCAATTGAAAGGAGAATCTGATGCATTCTATCAGGCTTGGAAATTTTATACCTCTGTTCAGCTCATGCCCGCCTGATAGTTGAGACCACATTTCCGATTATTCCCCACACTTTCTTTACAAGTCAAAAGATATGGACAGAAAAAGTGTTATCACTTTACACGCATTCCTTCTCATTTCATTGTTTTGCTTGATATAGCTGGCAGCGACAGCCCAGAATTGGCTAGACCACACTGAAGCCATTGTCTGCCATTACTGAATGTATCAGTGCGAAGTCGGGTTGTGCTTGTGCGTTATTCTTAATGTTATCATCTTTGAATTAATTAGTTTTTGAAGTGTAATCGTGATATAATGCTGGTATTGTAGCCATGCCTAAAAAGCAAACGCAATATAAATATAAATTTTTAGAGATTTTGTGTGACGGGACTGTTAGACATGATAAGTGGGCATACCATTGCAAGAAGAAGCATTTTTATAAAGTTAAGCACAATTTATAAATTAGGAAAAAAATAATTGAGATGAAGTGCAGTGATAGTTCTGCGTGGAAATCTTATGTTGCGGGAACATCGACATCTACTGCTATTTATGAACTAGAACGAGAAAGGTAAGTGTAAAATATACTAATAAGCAATACAAATGTACATATCGGTATCACACACTTATTACGGGGCCCGTCTACATGTCAGAAAATGGCGCTGCAGCGTGTTAGAACACGTTTTTATACCGAAACTATGTAAATGTGTGTTCACGCTATTTATCTACGAAAAGAACACACATTTCAAACAGTGGCGTCTCGTCAGGGCAAGCAAGGCAAGCAGTGCTTGCCCAGGCAGTTTCCAGACATTGTATTTTTTAAATAAATATTTTATTCAGAATAGTATTTTACTTTGGCTCGTGCAGTTAGGTGTATGTATTTTTTACACTATCTTCTTGGGACCCAATACTGTGCGCTGTGCGCTATAAAAAAAGAACTCGTTGACACAAAAACATGCTGTTTTAGAAGCGTTGCTAGGTTTAGAAGCGCTGGTAGGATCGCTTTCAGCAGGAAGGCTGCCGCAGTAGTTTCCTTTCGGAAGGGGGGTGGCATGGTACAAAGGTTCAGGGAGGGGATTGGCTGGAAAAATACGCGGTAGAAGCTACGATTTATTTTTTTTTTTCCTAACCTAACTTAAACTAAGTGTATTTTAGAGGGGTCCGGGTTAGGGAGGGACCTAGGTGCGTCTCAGGCCGAAGCCTATACGCCTAGTCATGCTGGGATTAGCCATGCAGGGAGAGGGTCGCATGCATCGTGTGCTAGGAGGGATTGGCCAGCCATGGCAACGATTGGCGCCATGACTAACTCCCCTCACTCTTAAATCTAGACTATAACTAGAGATAGGTTGGGCCCAGGTAAAACCTGCATAGACACAGGGAAAACCCTGGGCACATTCATGCGGGATGCAATTTGGCATGCATTACGTGTAGGAATTTACAGGAGACAGAGGATGGTCTGGATGAAGTGTTGGACAGAGTAGAAAAGAGTCTACCATGCGGGGGTTGGGCACTTGGACTCGTGGTCCGCTTTGCTTCTTATCCAGGACTGGATTTAGTGACCAGGGACGCAAGCGCCCCTGGTGGTGAGTGGTTACACTGACCACTCACTCCGCCGCCAGTCAGCACCTGAAAAACTAAGAAACTAAGACAATAAAGATAAATGACTTTCAAACTAGGCATTTCGTTACGAAATATGCAAAATCCCAACTCAGGGATGGAGTGCAGTGCTTAAGATAAAACTAAAATAAGAACTAAAAATATTTTTTTTAATTTTTTTTATTTTTATTTTTAGATTTTTTATTATTATTTTAGAAATATATATTTTTGATGACTATTACTTAGTATCTAGGACTTATTACTAATTTACAAATCTCTAATATCTACTACTATACCTACTACTAGTTAAATATAGAGGAACTGTCGGTGTATAAAGTTACAGGTGAATTAAGTCAAGACCTATTCGCATTCTGGCATTTGTTGCAAGCTTGTAATTCAAAATCCCATGTCTTTCAGAAACACAACCGGCACTGGAGGTGAAGCCTGCCAGGCGGGCCATGCCCATCGTACATAGGGAGTCAGCCCTAACACAACAGGCAGTGAACTCCCGGGAGCCAAACCTACACCTGCGTGCTTCGGACCATTTTGAATTAGCTAATTATTCATTAATGTCTATAATTTAAGTTTCAACTCGCGGGAGACTGATTGGCCGATCGCTCAGCCAGCCACAGCACACTACGGAGGTTTGTGAGCCAAGATTGAATTTGGCATTTTATATTTTCCATGCAACTCTGGATCTTGTTCGCCCAGTGATGAAATATATGGGTTTCTGCTTATGGCACATTTATCATAGAATTTTTGCGCAGTTCGGAAATAATAATGTTTTAAAAGTTCGAGTTTGAGCTCTCTGTGCATAGCCCTTACGGGGCAATACACAGGCGCATCTGTCGCAATACGAATACTCTTATTCTGAATTCTCTGTAGCTTGATTAAGTGAGATTCCGCTGCTGTTGCCCACACCGGCGCTGCATACGTGATTATTGGTTTTATTAGTGCGTTATAAATTATTATTCCGTTTTTAACAGAGCTACCTAAACGTCTACTCATGACGGGGTAGAGGGTCATGAGCCTAGTGAAAGCTGTTTTTCTTTTCGCCTCTATGTGATCGCGCCATAGTAGTTTCCTATCCATGTGCACGCCTAAATATTTAACCACATTTTTGTGAGGAATTTGCTCATTGAAAAGTGTTAGTCGTGGTCTATCTTCGAGTGGCGGGAGATGTTTACGCGTAAAAACTATAGCTTCTGATTTAGTAGGGTTTACCTTAATTCGCCATTTTGAGCACCACTGTTCTATTAAATTTAAAGCGGTTTGCAATCTGTCTGCTGCGAGTTCTAGAATACTAGATCTGCTAAACAATACCGTATCGTCCGCGTAGCAGCCAAACTGAACTGATCGGTGTGCGGGCTTAGGCATATCGTGGATATAAATATTGAATAAAACCGGCCCCAAAATGCTGCCTTGTGGGACTCCTGCTTTAATTATTTTTAAATCGGACTGTGCTCCTTCTGTCGTGACTCTAAACGATCGATTTTCTAAATACGAGGCCAGTAATTTAATATAACAATCGGGGAAGCCAGTTTTATATAATTTATGAATTAAGCCTTCATGAAGTACTCTATCAAAGGCTTTTTCTATGTCCAAAAACGCTGCGAGATTATAGCTATTCTGATTGAACGCAGTTATTATTTGTTTTGTCATACGGACTAGTTGATGCGTTGTTGAATGCGCGCTGCGAAAACCAAATTGTTCGTCCGGCAGTACGTTATTTTCTTTAATGTGAGCATTTAGTCGCTGTAGAATTATGCATTCAGCTACTTTTGACAATGTACTCAGCAGACTAATGGGCCTATAATTTTGGGGCAGTGTCTTATCTTTTCCGGATTTATGAAAAACTATCACATTCGCTTCTTTCCACTGCGATGGAAAATACTGTAGTTTAAGTATTCCATTTATTAATTGAGCTAGGTATTCCAAAACTTCATCGGGCAGTTTCTTAAGGACTACTGCCTGAATGCCATCGTTTCCCGGTGCCTTACGTGGTTTCATACGCCTGATAGCCTGTTTAACTTCCTGAGATTGAGTTAAGTAAGGTTTTGACGTTAAAGGCTGATTAAGTTTAATTGTAAGGTCTCTGTATATTCTGGAATTAAATTGCGGGTCACAGGGTTCGATATTAGGTTGAAAGGCTAATTCAAGGGTATTCGCGAAGGCTTGTGCCTTGTCTGTCGGTGTAAAAGCGAACCCAGTGCGAGTTTGTAGCGGAGGTATTTTATCTATCTTATGAAGGAATCGCTTTGTCATACTCCAGGTGCTACCATCTTGCACCTGTAGCTGAGAGACTTTCGTCTCCCATTGGCTGCTCCTCCATAGAGTTATTTCATCGGAAATTATTTTCTGCAATTCATTAATTCTCGCTTTAATGTCGCGCTGCCTACGTCGAGTATATTCGCGCCTTAATCTATTTTTCTGAGAAATTAAATCCCTAATATACACCGGCAGTTCATCTTGCTTAAATCTAACCACCTTTTCTGGGATGCACGAGTTAATTGCAGTTTGAATTTTAACTGTAAGTTCAGTGACTGCTGATTCGATGTTATCTTTTGTTTCGAAGTTGGTAGCATCGGCTGCAGGCAAATTATCGACTAAATACGTCTGAAAGCCTCTCCAGTCGGCTTTCTTGTAGTCTTTAATTTTTCTCGGAGGACGGATGTCAGTGTCCACGTCATCGAATAGTAGATGTACTGGAAAGTGGTCAGACGACATTTCGTGAAAGACTCTGAGTTCGAATCCCGTTTGAACTCTCTTATTTAATGCAATATCTAAAATATCGGGGTTGTGCCTTAATACTCCGCTATCGTGAGTGGGCTCTGAGGGAGCATGTACTTGATAATTTTTGTTAGACTCGTGTCTTTGCAGCAGTAGGCCATTGGCTGTATTGCTCCGACAGTTCCAGTCTTTATGCTTGGCATTAATATCGCCGACTGCTAGGAATGTGGGAGCTGAGCCATATAAGATGTCCAGCTCGTTTTCAGTTAGTGACCTGCCCGGTGGTGCATACATAGAAATAAGCACTATTTGTTGTTTATTGACTTTAAAAGTAATTGCAACAGCTTCTAATTTATTAAATTCAGGTAAATGAAATTCACTATGTTGTATACTTCTGTGGATTAGTAGGGCAACCCCTCCACTTCTGGCATCGCGGTCGCGCCTATAAATAGTGTAATTTAAGATAGTTAGACGATCTGTTGGAACTAAGTGTGTTTCGTTTATCGCCGCGATTCTAATATTATGTTTAATTAAATGATCGGTAAATTCGATTATTTTATTTCTAATTCCTCGTGCATTCCAGTAAAGGATGGTACTTAATCTACTGTCTACGGGGGTAGTATTAATGGCAGAACCTAAATTAAGGGTGTGCGGCATTAAAGCTGGCCGCTAATGCTGTCACAAAGCCCGTGGTGGCTTTTATTTTGTCCTCTATTGACTTGGACGGATTACACCAAATAGCCATTAAAATGCACATTGGTTCCAAGACGTGTGCCAGGTTAGGGTCCTGTGTAATGGCATCCGATTGGCCTACTAGCTTCAGAAAGTCGCTCGCGTCCATCGCTGGCTTCTCCGCGGGATTTAGCTGCGGTGATGCAGTTGACATTACTGTTGGTGAGTCAGTCTGCAACGAGCTGGCTTGTTGTTGCCCAGGCGCGACTTTCTTGGAATCACTGGGGGGAGTGGTGGAGTTGGGTGGCGCCTTAGTACCTGGCTGATCCATCACTTGACCTTGCGCCCGGCCTTTACCGTTTTTGTGCCCCGAATGGTGTTTCTTCGGGGGCCTCTGGGGCAGGGGCTGGCCTCTAGGCCTGGGTGGGTTTGCCAAGACAGGATACTCCAGTTCATGCCTATCGCTCAACACTGAATATTGATTAGGGTTCTGCCATTGCGGGGGGGCGGGGTAGCTCGGGGCTCGCCACGGCTGCCTTGGGGGCTGGGGGCAGTAGCCTGAGGGGCCGGCTTGTTGTGGGGGCGGGCGGACTTGAGCCGCGGCTGTTGCTCGCTTGTTTTCGCGCAATGCGCGTTTGGACTGCAGCTCTCTGTCTTTCCGCTCCTGTTGCGGGAGGTGACGCCAGTTCTCCCTCTTGTAGGCCATGCAGCCTCTGTAATTGGCGCAATGCGGGCCTTCACATCGCGCGCACTTTGCCTTCGTCCTGTCGCCTCCCTGGGGGCAAACCTCGGTTTTGTGCCCTTGACTGCACCATCGGCACACAGGGGAGGCTCTGCAGCCTTTTGCGGGGTGGCCAAACCTCTGACAGTTGCCACATTGGAGGGGGCCTTTGGGGTGTCGATAGTCCTCAACACGAATGCTGAGGCCTCCGAATGACTTCAGGTCGTAAATCCTTTCTGGATTTACGGCCTTCGGGAGCTCTACGACTAACTTATTTATAGGCTGCCTGGTCTGCCTGTTGTACAGAAACCAGAAGTTCTGCACTGGAAGACCCATTGCGGCGAACTCGGCCTGAATGAATTGTTTGTCGGTGCTGCTATGCACTCGACAAAACACAAACTTGTTCGGGATCTCGTCCCGTTGCAGCAGCACAGAGTGTTGCACTCCGGCCTGCTCCAGTGCACGCACTGCCCTGTGGTACTCCTCCACAGTGGCAGTGTGAATCATGAGCTGGTCATGGCCGCGACTGACGCAGGACCAGCGCTCCTGCAGTGCTGCATCCAGCACTGTTTTAATGGCCGGGTAGCTGTGGCCAGAATCAACGAATACATACAGGGGTTTCACCTGCATTTTCTTTGCCCGAGGGGCAGGGTTTGGCGGGGCAGGGCTCGAACCTGCGGAAGTGTTGGCGGCCGTTTGACTGGCCGAGTTGTTTGCCCTTCTGACGGGCTGCTTGCGAAGTCGCTCGGCCTGCTGCCTGGCGATCGCGGGGTTCGTCAGTGGGGGGCGCAGTCTTTCGTCCTTTCCTCCCGTTTTTTGTTTTTTTGAGACGACTGTAGTGAAGCCGTCGTCACTAGACATTTCAGTTTCGTCGTCGCTCGGCAGGGGCACATCGATGCACTCCTGCATCACCTGCTCGTCGCTTAACTGATCAGTCATGTCGCTAGTTACACCCTACAACGCACTAACACCCACTGACCACGCACCCGGAATTAAGCCGGGTTGTGGCTAGGCTGTAGGGTTAGCTACAACCCGGGTTGTTTTGCACGCTTACACTTCCTAGAAAAACCTGGTAATACCACCTGGCCTGTGCGCGAGTAAACAGGCTGTTCCTGGAATCTCGCAGCTCCGCTTGATGCGTCCGTCCTCGGCCAAGGCTCGAAGCGAACTCCTAGAAGCTACGAAGGTAACGCTTTCTTGCCGAACTGGAGCGAACATGGCCGAAGCAGACGGTGGAATTTTTCCGCCGACTGCTTCGGCTATGTCCGGTACAGTTCGGCACGGCAGGTGGCGATGTCGCGTTTCAGTCGGCGGTCGTCTCTCGGGGCGCGCGCATCTCTCCCGCGGGCTGTTGGCTGGCAGTGCGTGGGGGATTTGTGGGCGTACGATGATACTACACTCCCACTTAGTATATAAGTAATGTAGAGTAGGTATTTTGCTATCAGAATAATGTAAGTCAATCATTATTTTTCAAAAATAATGTATTTAAAAAAAATGTCAATTTTTCTACCTGTGGAATAGTCAATGTTCAGTTAAGAAAACTACCCACATAACACATCAACGTTGCAGAAACGTTTCCACTATGTTGCCTTAAAATTTGTCAACGTTGCTACAATGTTGATGTAATGTTTATGAAACGTTGCATCAACGTTGATGCAACGACCAGATGTCCACCCTGTGAAACGTTGTTCATGCAACGTTGTAACAACGTTGAATTGTAAACCACCAAACAACGTCAACATTGCTTAGCAACCCAAGAATAGTGTTGCAGCAACGTTGTGCAGCCAACATTGCAGCAACGTTGTGCAGCCAACTTTGCAGCAACGTTGCCCCAGACAACCTTGCAGCAACGTTGCCCAGACAAATTTGCAGCAACGTTGCCCCAGACAACTTTGCAGCAACGTTGCCCCAGACAACTTTGCAGCAACGTTGCCACACACAACTTTGCAGCAACGTTGCCACACACAACTTTGCAGCAACGTTGCCACAGACAACTTTGCAGCAACGTTGCCACAGACAACTTTGCAGCAGTGCTACTCTGACAACTTTGCAGCAAAATTGTCCTAGACAACCTTGCAGCAAAATTTTCCCAGACAACTTTGAAGCAACGTTTCTCTGCCAACTAATCAGCAGCATTGCCAAGTTAGGTAGTCTATCACATAATAAGTTCACTTTTCTGACAGCTCTGAAAACAGTGTCAAACATGTTTTATGTTTGGAATTTAAAACCCTGGTTGTTGCCCATATCACATTAATACTGTATTTACTCGCATAATGTCTGCAGTAATTTGGCAACATTTTTTATGAAGAAAATGGGGTGCGGACATTATGAGGTGAAGTCCGAAAATTATTCTCAAAATTTTACATCATGTTTTTATGTAGAATAAAAAATTTTCTTTTATCATAATTAGTTTATTTGGTTTTACCTTGCTGTGATGAGAAAACATTGCGTAAAAACGTTACAATATTATTTTTGATCACCCACACCGGTAACCAACCGGAGTTGGACCATGCTTACACTGCAGTCGTTGACACCAATGACTGTCTCGTCCGTCAGATATCACACATTTTACTGTCTGGACAGAAAGAAGTGTAAGTGGTGCTATGATTGTGACGGCCAAGGCGGCCACTGACGACACGCGGCACATGTCTAATGTCTGCATTAGCTGGCGCTGCGCTGGCGAGCCTCCCTCCCTATGTTTACGGCGACACAATGTTTGGTAGAGCCAGCGGTAAATAAGATGATGGCAAAGATGGCGGAATACAAGCATTGCTATACCTTACAGATATATTTCTTGTACAAAGTAGCAAGAACTCTGGTACAAGCAACAAAAATCTTGTGTCTTCTTACCGTAATTAACAAATGCGTGAATCTCGCTTAATACTATTGCGTTGTACGATAACTCGCCATAGATTTGGCAACAGTGATCAATAAACGAAACAACCAGGATGGTGACGTTCTCAGCACGGAACTAATATCTTGTTACTTTAATCTGGTGTGGAGACTTTATGTAAATTAAAAAAAATCCATTTCAAGTATTTAAAAATAAATGTGTGGACATTATGCAATTAAACACAGTAACTTCACTTTTCTGACAGATCTGAAAGTAGGGTGATATAAGTTTTACATACGCAATTTAAAAACTTGGTATAGAAAAACATGAATCATGTCGTACCAAAGGACATTTGGAGGTCAATGGTGAAGTTGGATTTAATGAAACACTGATTTAGCGGAAAGATTTTAGAAAACCATGGCATCTCATCAAATCAGGATGCTACTGTACAATGAATTAATTCTCTTTATCTAAGTAAGTAATAGATAATGTAGATAATACACACAAGTTATTAAAAATTAAACTCTGTTGGTAGAAATAAAATATATACTGAAAAATTAAATAGTAGTACATGACAGAATTATCTTTTAATAGCTTCACTATTATTACAGTAAAAATATTTTACATGAGTCACACAGAAAACATTAAAATAAACTTTTTTTTACTTCCACAAAATTAAGTTTTTTTATTTGTAGTAAGAGGTCAACGTTTGACCCTCGATATATTGAGGCATAATCGACAGACAAGGTTTGCACCATGTTCGCAACATTATCCTCGAAGTTAACAATGTGTCTGTGTTGACTCCGGAGGACCTTCAAGTCGAGATCACAAAAGCCAGAGTCGGTCACGCTGAAGATTGGACCGAGTTTTGAGGAGACTCGTTCGCAGCTGGAGACTGGTCTGGTAAGTATTTTGGTTAGGCTTAGTAGCTTTGAATCAAGACATTAGTGTTGCATGAAGGCAGTTAAAAAACAAAACCTTTTAATAAGTGTAAGTAAAAGTTTAATTCTGCAATATTTCTACATAGTATTTTATAGTTTTCAAAGTAGAGTATCAAAATATTATATGCAAGGTATTTTTAAACATTCATTTGGCACAATAATTCATGTCCTGGTAAAATTCATTACAAAGTAGTTCACTTAAGTTCTTATGCTTCTTTTTTCAACACTGGTCAGAAACTGGCAACTTCCTGAAAAAAGAAAATACCATTCTTAGTAATGCAAAGGCTATATACATATAAAAAATGTAGTGTATAGACAACACCCATGTTATGCCTATATAAATAAACAAATTAAAGGGAAATCCATCACGGTTTGTGTTGGGTCAACATTTGTAGTGAACATTTCATAACACCAAAATGCGTATATGAAATGGTGGAAGATTGGAAATAAAAACATGTTTAGTCTCTGAATTACCATAATTCCATCTGTTAATTACCAAACATTTTAAATAATTATTTTATGACATTTAAAATAAATAAGACAGTGGTAGGAAAAGCCAACCACTCTTTTGTAGTGAGCAAATGATACCTTTGAATATATATACTGTATAGAAGTCTCGAGTGGATAGGATTTACTCTACGTTTTTCAAGAGCGTAAAATGAGCAGCTTGGGAACTTCACCGCTGCAGTGCGCTGCCGTAACGCCCTGTATCATCTTAGTTGTTGTGTACACGTTAGAATGCAGCACTGTCGCCCGCTGTCATTCCCCGCACCCCTCATCCATCATTCACTGCAGCTCGAGGTCGTTCTACGGGAGGGGGAAGGGGTGTTTGAAGAGTTCGGCACTTGTCCGCTAGGGACCACCACAAGTCGATGCCCTAGAGATGGTGGCGCTTGCGGCGGTGAATTAACCAACTACCTCAAAACCGTATTAGAAATTTTAACCTGGGCTGGCGACTTCTATACAGTATATATATTCAAAGATGATACACACTTATTCACAGTTAAAAAGTTATTTATTCCTTATTGTTGCAAAACACTGCAGCGTTAAACATAATATGTACTTGCTTACAGTGGATTTTTTGCTTTATTAAAAGTATAGTCCGTTCACCACTGGAAAGACTTTTTGAAATCCAACTTTTGAAAAGAAAACCCTAGCTGTTAGCAGCTTGCATTGTTATGATCATTACTAGAGACAGAGCGGCCCATCACATTTCCTTCAGTACACAAAGTGAAACAGTTCCAAAAACTTTTCAAAAAATATGCTCTCTTATTTGATATGCTGGATGTAACTATCCCTGTGGCTAGCCTGAACAATTGATAAAGTACAATAGAACCTCATTTGTACGAACCCGGGATCAACGAATTCCCGTGATTAATGTAATTTTTCTCTTGCACCGTCATTTTCCCTACAGTATTAATGCATTATTTTCCCGTGTTAAACGAAAGTGTTTCCTTCAATTTACGTTGTAACAGTGCTGTATTTAATACAAAATCGTTAGAAAGTTGTGATGGAACAATAAAAGTTGAAAGCGAATAGAGTAAACTTTACTTATTATACGTGATTGCATGTTTTGAGGTCATGGCAGGTTCTTTACCCATTGTAAACAAATCTTTGGTGACGTGAACGTGAAAATTAAGTTGATATTTTATCTCTCCCTTTTGAACTTTAATGAATAATGCTTAAAAATTAAGTTGTATAGTGGAGTTTTTAATTAAATAAATATTGTACTACGGTGGTACCACTAACATAACTTTAAAAGCAACATATAAAAGTCTTGTAAATATGGCGACTTCATGCATGTTCGGCAATTTTCGGTTTACCACATAAGAAATATTGCAGAAAGACGATTGGCAGCACTGAATTTCCAAACATCACATCTGACATCGTCCGGGCCTACGGCCCCCTGTAAGTCCGATATGCCACCGCCCAAACACCATCCACCCTCCATTCAAACCTCCCGCCTACCCGTGCGTACGTGTGCGTGCGTGTGCTCGCCCGGAAAGAGGGCGCTGTCGAGCCAGTGTGCCGCACCTCTAAAATCATAAGTATATGTAATTGTGTTGTTTGTTTTTATTTTCCCTAAGTGCAACGTGACGGCAGATCGGCCGGGAGGGTTTTATGTACTTTTATTTTTTAACTAATGTATTAAAATATCATAGCGTTTCCGGACATTCCCGAGGAAACCCGAAGCCAGACAATAATTAAATTTAAATCTTAATAATTATAATTTGTACAATCATTTCAATTCATTCAAAAATTGTTACATAATTTTCAATGCATTCTTGTCAAGCTGATTTAGTTTCCCGTTGCACGAATTCGCTAATATCTATATACGGCAATTGTTTCGGCGGGAGGACGCCATGTTAGTCGAGCGAGCCATGACCTCAGCGCAGTCTTCCGCCATCAACGACCGAGAGCAGACGCATCAGCACTCCGGGGACCTCACCGCTTGTTTTCTCTGCCAAGTAATTCTGTTAACTTTAATTTCATCTCAATCGCTTTCTTTTATTCCTCGGAGCAGCTCTCGGTCGGGGGACTGCTTTATTAATTAATTTACGGCCAGTCTCGGTCTTTTATCTTTTACTACGTAATTGAATATGGGACCACGTGGTGGCTCATCACCTATAAACCGATTCGTGCCGCGGGCGTTTTGTATAGTTTGAACCGTGTACTTGTGTGAGCGGAATTAGCGGAATAAATCAGGTGTGTGAATTTCACGTATTATTCCTTTATTTTCAATCTGTGTGACCACGTGGAGAGTGACGGCGTGTGGGACGCCTGAGAGCCCACTTCGTAGGGATAAGCGTGCCCGACGCTGAGAGCGGGCAGGATTTAGTGCTAGATACTTTCAAGAGGGGATATCACGTCTCACATGGGCGACGTCACGCCCTGAGTTAGGAGTCTCACCGGGTCCACGTGCCGTACCACGTGGTGGCGCCCACTAACTATCCACCGTAAAGCCGACCGATCGACCCCCCCCCCCCCCCCTCCCGTGTCAAGTGGCGCCCAACGTTTTTTTAACCTTATATGTTCTATAGCCGTGTTATTTTAGAACAAATGTTTACTACAAAATTTCTGAAATTAAATCAATATTAACAAGCGATTATACACAAAGTCAGAAATAAGAATTGTGTGATAAAATCTCACCATTAATAGTGGACGTTTTAAAATGCTCAACATTCACATCCTTTCTTCAATAACCAAAATTTTAATCTTCAACTTTAAATAAACATTAATTGTGAATTGCTGCAAGTTTGGGTGGATTTATTGTTTTCACCATGTGAGATAATTGTTATAGTAAAAACGTAATCTTCTCTTTTATTTGGTGTTGTGTGTATTTGCTTGTTTCCACCATAGTAAGAATAAAAAAATTTTTCAAACACTTCCCTCCTTTTATGTTTCTCCCGATTTTTACTTATTTTTTTCTTGGTCCCTTGAAATAAGTAAAAACGAGGTTCTACTGTAACAAAACAGTAGGGCTGGACTGATACAACTTTTTATCAATTCCATTACTACAGATTCTTATGGGCCAATTCTGGCGATACTATGTGCCGATACCATGAAGGATTAGACACAAGATAATATTTTACTTTAAATTAGGGATCTGCAAGTACAGGTTTTTGAACTGAAGCTGAGTTCGAGCAAGTTTTCCAGAAAGCTCACGAGTTTTGAATGGAGCTTATTTTTATACAAAATTTACAATAAATAAAATGCAGCATTACTAAACAGTTGTGCTTATTATGGTACAAATAAAAACTCATAAGTTCAGTTTTTTTTTTAGCCTTGGATATTTCAAGCTGCAGTTTTTAATTCAAGCGTGACTTGGCTCAAAAATTTGAGTTCTCGCAGATGCCTACTTTAAATTATTTTTTCGGTCATCTATGTCAATATTATTTCTCCTCAGTATAAAACAGTTCCATGCTTCCTACAGTAACAACGCCAGTCCTATTTTGAGTATAACTCTAATCTAGATACTTCCTTTCAGTCATTCACTAGATCTTACAGACGGACAGAAAAGTTTCACAAAAGCTTTATTTTGTACACTATGCAAGGGATTCTGATTGTCCCCTGGATTGCAATTATTTTGTATTTAAAAATGGCCACCAAAATAACTAACTGTAAAGTTTTAATTATCTACGGAATTCATCGTGGAGCACTTACTTGGTGGCCCTGGAACTCCCTACTGTGACAAGAATATTTTGTGATAGCTTGTGCTGTTGCAGAGTAAAATGGCCATTTCTAGTACAAGTGCAGCTGAAAAGTAAGTTATTCATTCCATATGCTTTGTAAGCTACATTCAGGGTGTCCAGCAAAGGTGTCCTTTTAATTTCCTGTACATTTCCCACATTCCCTGCGTAATCCCAGTGCACTGCTTTAACGTGGAACCAATGTTATACTATCCAAGCAGAAGCACTATAATCATAAAATGTCAATTTATTGTCGTGGTAAGTAAATAATAGAACTTGGAAACACATACAATAAAAGTCTGTCGTAGCGAGTACGGTCTATAACATGAAATACGCTATAACGATAATTATCATCGGCACCACCATTATCCCATAGATTGTGTAGGAAAAAGTTAGTAAATAATGAATGCACCGTGGGCTCATCTTTGCTATAGCGATAGCTTATTCAGCTTTTACACCGATTTTTTGCAATGTTTTTGCTTATTTTCACACCCACATTGGCCAGTTTTACCATTTTCAGGTGGCGCTGATGATGATGATAATATATGGGATATAAATATAATATTACTGTGATGTTCTGACAAGTCTTGTTTTGGCATGCTTCAACCAAGCTTGTATCTGCTCTGACACTTCAGTTTCAGTAGCCCCTGGCACATGTAACCGTACAACATCTGGAAAAAAATAATAAAACCACAATTATTGTTGCATTCAGTAAATTTTGCATAGCAAAAGAAGTGGTACCATCAAATGTCATTGGAACAGACACAGATACATACAATGCCACCACCTCCACAAAAAAAAAAAAAAAAAAAAAAAGGAAAATATTTTGCATTGCAGTGTTGCAAAAAAATGTAATAATTGTTATTATACCATTTTTAAATTATAGTGCTGTAATTTTCTTTTTCATGTTGGCAAACGTTTTTATGCGTATCAACTTCTTGTTGCCATCTACCCACTATACTGCAGAAATGTTTAAATACCGTATTTACTCCAACATAAGGCCTTGGCTCACAGTCAACAATATTGTAAAACATACAAAACATGGGAAAAATTATTTTATAACAATTTTATAAGAAGCTGTTAAGTTACTGATAACTTTCAAAAATTAATAATTTAGTTTAAGTACAATATTTTTAAGAATACCTTGTAAAATTTACTATTGAATTGTTGCACACAAAGATGGTGCAATACTTTTTCAAAAAACATTAATGTAAATAGTCTTATCTTTAACAAAACACTTACGTAGCACAACTTGCGACAGCCTTAAATTTATAAATGTTTTCTTTCCTTTGAACCCACTCCAGCTGTATTGGGATGCGGCAGAATTTGTCATCAATCTCCTGAGCACTGCGTTGACACATGAAAAAATGCCCTGTCCACCAATACCACCAAGAAACTGTACCTGAAAAAGTTGACAAAGGCATTTAACTCCAAGAATGCTAGTTATTGTGGATACATGCCATTGCAACAAATTGTCTTCCACAGAAAAACAAAAGAAAACACACATCATTCTGCAAAAAAAAATTATTTAGAAAGTTACAATAAATCATGACTGACATAAAATTAATTTACACGCAAACCCAAGCACACAGAACCCAAACAAGAGACGTTGTTGTCCTAGAAAAAAAAACATATCATGGAAACCACCCAGGATCCGGACGTACCCAAGGATTTGGATATTCAACTGAAATTCCGCAACATCATTTTCGCGAAAATCGTCACTATCATTGATGGATTACTACACACAAGTACCTAAGTTCAGACCATAGTATCTGTGTAGCGCAGTATCTGTTTATAATGAGTCGGAAATTGAACAAATAAATAAATAAAAAATTATGGTAGTACAATATTATATGTTTTATGTAAAAAGTGTTTTTCATAATCATATTGGTGAGATTACCCACATTTGCAGAAGGTTTGAATCGACAGATACCAATGTCTGAACCAAAAATTTTCAGATGAGACGTCTCAATCTCGAGCTATCTGCATGGCATATTTAAAATATATATATATATATAGGCTATATATTTTTAATACACATTTGTGCTATTTAATTTGAACATGTTTATGCACAACAAAGCTTTCGCAGGTGCATCACATACAAGTGCATGCAAAGTTTTCTATTTTATTTTTATTTATTTATTTTTACAATGTTCCGGAGAGCATAGCTCTGTTTTGGAACTATACACGTCACTTTGGCATAATTTGACACATAATTTTTCATAACACAATTCATACAAATATAATTAGTTTCACAGGTAATAGCATTACAGTTGTACATTTAACACTTAAAATATTTATCATGCTTATTAAAATCAATACCATGCTTGAATACAGAAATAGCTTCATTGACAAACTGCTGCAGAAAAACAGTAGATGATTGTTTTTCATACCCATGTATACACCGACAATAAACACATCGCTGATTGCAGACAATGAACACAGAATAGGCCATAAGCAACTGGTAGAAAATTTTGCTAATGGCAATCCATCAGTATTTACCAATAACTCTAAACTGTCCTTTAAAACATCTAGCCGCACATCATGTTCTTGTAGAATTCTTTTGCAAGCTTTTTCTAAGCCAAAATGAAGATATTCACCTGGAAGCATTTGATTTCTGATAATGATATAGTTCTAGGAGTAAGCAACAGTGTACGAGCATCTTTAGGAATTTCACAACCTGATGTGTGTTTGTTAATTATTTTTAATAAAGAAGACAATGCTTTGTGTAGTATGTTGTGATCAACAGCCATAAAAGGTAAATCCTTCCTTAAATCTGAACCAGAAGACTGTTCCTTTGAATGGTTTTCAGCAATACTTTCACAGATACTTTATATGTCAGTATCTGAATCAAAGTTTGACTGCACATCACTACTGACATTTCCACTTACTCCTGATGGAATAGGCAACCTCACATTCTTCAATGAACTGCAAATTTTATTATTTCCTCTGACTTCCACTTTATTATGAACTTGAATTTCAGGTGCTGTTCTCAAACATGGTACATTATTTTCTGAGTCTAATGCAGTACTTGTATTACTCAGATCATGAAATTCTGAATACAAACTTTAATTGTTTGTTGTGTGATTTACTATTCTTCACAAATGTCTCTTAGATATGGATGAAATAGCTTTGCACCTTTTCCTGGGATTCTCATCCATTCTAGAGGGAAAAAAGTAAATAAATACAAGCAACAATGGAATTGAATACAAGTTATTAATGTTTTGTGAAAAAACAAGTATTGTATTCTTAGGAAAATCTATTCTTAAATCCTACGGGAGAGTATGCAAATTTTGAATACTGCCCTTTTTACCAAATGTTCAACTTTACATTCACACACATATCCAGTGAAAATCGCCATATGTTAATGAAATACAGTTAAGCACATATATTCAGTAATTACTATCTGTGCAATGCAATATCATGTTAATTTGCATGTGGGTTGGTTTGATTGCCTAAATATGTGTTCCTGAACATCCTGAATAAGATTTTCCTAAGAAATATTTTTTGAAGCATAACAAAAAAACCATTTGCAGCAGGTACATGGACATGGCCATTTGCATAAATATGCATGAAATCTGCTCCAGCTTCAAAAACGGCTTAAAAATATATTCAGGAGGTAGAAAGCTGTAAAAATTTCAAGTTGCAAACTCATCTGGCAGTATATTTTTTTAAGTTTGAAAATCACTAAAAATAAGCAGTATTTACGTTTCCACGCATATTAGCCTACACGCAGTAATTGTAAGTTCCGACATAGATAAAGGGGTTAAATCGTTAAGTAGCACTATTAATTATAAGTAAAAAATTGCAGGGTGGAAACTTACGACCGAACAATTGGAATAATACTCCAACCCTAAACGGGAAATTACAAAATTAGAAATTACTTTTATTTCACCACTATTACAAACCACCCACCTTAGGTTAGTTTAATATATACATCATACCTGCTAGTATTTAGTATTATTTGGTTAAGTACGACTGCATTTAAAATAAGTTGTAGATACCTAACCTAACCAAACCAGCATGCAAAATGTGTATTAAAACAACCTAGGGAGGTGTTGATAATACAGGTAAAAAATTTCGGATATTGAATGTCACACGTCACACCCATGAGCACACATGTTTCTACAGCTCCATCCATCGTACAAAACTTCATACGTTAATTGTTTACATTTGGAAACACAAGTTTTACTGCTTATTCCTTGAAAGTTTCAACCTTTCTTTAAAAATACTTCCAGGTGAGTTCGGAACTTGAAATTTTACAGCTTACTAAGCTGATGCGGATCTATTTCCTGAATATATATTTTAAGCCTTTTGAAGCTGGAGCCGATTTCATGCATATTTACTGTCATTTGTACAGACTATCTATATAGACACACTACAGTAACTCAAATCAAATGTTTTCAAAAACGTGGATGAAAAGAAGAGGCCTAATGTCCATTTTTGAGAAAGTAAGAAAATTTTAAAAAAAAAGTTTTTATTATATTAAAGTATATTTATATGGTTTAAATTATATTTGGTGGAATTACTCTGTACAGAACTAGCAAAGCAGCCAGTATCATGTGCCGCGAAATCTTGTAACATTCCCAGTAGCCAGTAGGTACCTATATCGGCTAGTAACCTAACCAAACCAATTAAAATCTAATAAACCTATAGATTGTTTATTAGATTTTAATTGGTTTGGTTAGGTTACGAGCCGATATAGGTACCTAAAGTACAAAAAAAAAATGTACAAAATATTGTTCCGTGTGCACCGGGTTTTAGTTTACGTTAGGTTAAATAGGGTTTGGTTCCTAGATTGGGTTAGCTTAGGTTATCTCAAAAATGCTCGTCCCGACTACCGTAATTCATTAATTAGTTTAACAGTAAGCCAAGCTTTAATTCTATATTACATGCGGGAGAATTGGCGGGCGGAGAGAACGAAAGCATAAACATTCACATTACGAGATAATATCCTCAAAATATTCTTACCTCCATATTTTCAAGAAAATCCGACGATAAAACCAAGTGAAATTCCAAAATGTTGACCGAGCATAAAACGACGACACAATAAATAAACAATCAAACACGGAATTTTGAAGTCAGTTTGCAACTAAAATTATATTTTAGTGTATAGTTTAATAGTATCAAACTAACATAAAACTTAAATTAAATATTAAAAGTAATTTAAATGATTGAAAAATACTCTTTAAAGAAATAATATATTTATTTCAAAATTTGAAAGACAAACAATGTTATGACCTTTTAGTAGATACGCAAAGATGACCACTTCACTATCAGTGTGTTATGTGGGTACTTAAATAGAACCATTTTGTACCTTGAAATCCATATTTTCCCGGCGGAGGGCCCCCTGACCCCCCCCCCCCCCCCCCCCCCAACCACTTCATGTTTTGGTGTGAACGTAGTTATTGCTTCCCCTCATGTAAATCTCACGCCTCGCCACTGATTTCTAACGACTGCCTTTGCTTAAGAGTAAGCGACTGGTCGGAGGCGGAAGGAGGAAATGACAAAATCGTGGAGGAGCCACGGAGGCCACGAAATAGACTTGCAAACAGTTACAGAATCTTTTCATAGAGGGCACTGTCGTAGCTGGGTAGCTGCTGTCAATCAAGCAGGATTAGCTGCCGCCACTGTGTCTAGCTGGAGCGGTTGGGGCAGGGTTGGGCCGTTATGAAGAACAAAACAGGAAAGGTTGGGGAGGGGGAAGCGAACTCGTCCTGCGACGTAGCTGGGCTGTGTAAGGCTCAAGGAGTGTGTTTGCGCGTCCGCTATTTCTGATCTGTCAAACTCAACTCGCCATAAATCAAAAACCATTTAGTCAAACGACGTCCAAATTTTTCAGTATAATTGTGAACTGTTTTGCCAACAATAATATCCGTTAATCTTCTTAATGTAAATAATTTCATTTAAATATATATAATAAACCTACGAGGCCTTAGAAAAGCTAACCGTGACTTGATGTATCTGATTTTTCATTGCGAAGTATTTTAAATAAAGAAAAGAGAATTTTTTCTGCGTGCATAATATTGCTAAATTTATAGAAATAAAAATTGTATAAGTTTCAAAATCTGTTTTAAAATGCTGTAATTTAAAACAAAAATATTGCTGAACACATTTTATAGTTAGGTCTTTTGTTGCAGCCGATTTGGATAGAATTTCAAAGAAAATATACATGTTATAAGGCACGTCATCAGCAAAACGAAGAAGCAAATTTTGTTATTTGGTTTCAATTTGTATAATATTAATATATGTCTTCCAGGTAATGTAAAACACCTAACAACATTTGAATCTTTAAGTGCAGAATGTAAGTTAGCCACTTTATGCATTAACTTTTTCAAAGTGAATTTACTAATTTTCCAATTAAATTTGTTTTTATTGTGTTTATCATAATGCATTAGGAAACATCTATTTAAAAAAAGTCAAAAGATATATTTCGAAGATAATATATTAAAAGTTTGTATTGATATTAGATACCTTTTGAAACATATTAATTTGGAATTGGTAACTTGTTGACACTGGATGATTCATTTATGTAACTATCTCGTGTGCATCTGTAAATAGATATAAACAATCTATTTCAACAAAGCCTACAGGCGTACGTAGATTTCAAAGTGAAAGTGATTTGAAGATTTTTACAAACTCCTGGAACATTTTAAAAACTTAATGTACATAACATCCTATTATAGATATTTTACCCAATATTAAAAAATGTCCGACTAAACATTTTCTTGCATTCCAGACAGCGAAACTATTTTTAATGTTTTTTCACAACTCAATACATTCAGCATTTAATGTCTAAACGAATTTAATATTGTACCTACTAAGTAGTTATGTAATTGTTTTCAACCTTCAAACACTACTTTTCATCCTTGCCACTAATACGTAGTCGTACACAAATATCCTTTGGACAAAGGTTTAAGGTAATATTAAAAAAAGGTAATAAAAATAAAATTCGATTAAATTGATACTTATTAAGGTTAGGTATTGCTTTTTATAATCCCAACTTCGGTTTTTATTGTTCTTTTTATCAACAATTATTTCAGCTTGACGTTTTAGGAAAAGTTTCTAAAGTTTTATAAAAATATTTGTTAAAAAAGTAATAACATTTTTATATTTCTATCGTTTTTATTCCCACCCCACGCAGTAATGGTTTGTAACATAAAATTTAGAAAAATATTTGCAACACTAAAAATGTAAACAAAAACAAAAATTAATTCCATAGAGTACATGATAAAGAGCTTTTAATTATTCTCATATTCCATACCAAAGTTTTCAAAACCCCTTGCAGCAATGGTTTGTATTATCAAGAATGTTCTTAGACAAAATGTTTTGGATGAATATTATAAGATTTAAGCACAGTTTGAACGGATTTTATGGTATGCCTAAGAAGGGAACTGTAATTTTTTTTAATTATACCACTCTTTTTTCAGTCCCTTGCAGCAATTTTTGTGTAATCAAAATTTTTTCTACACATAAGTTTAAGATTAGAATTATTAAATTAATACAAAAATCGTACGGATCCAAAGTTGTGCCCTTGCTATGATTTTTTTTCCTTCTCCAACTCTTGTTTTTTTAACCCCTTGCAATATTGGCTCGTCTCGTAAAAAATAATTTTAGAACAAAATTATAAGTTTTACAAAAAATTTGAACTGATTTGATAGTGTTTCTTCTAAGGGAGTAATGGTTTTTTATAACTAACCCATATTTATATAACCCCTTTAAAACAGTTCGTCTAATCAAAAAATATTTTAGACTAAATTTTTAGATCAAAATTAAAAGATTAACAAAACATTTGAACGGATTTGGTAGTGTTTCTACTAAGGGCGCTTTATGAATTATTTTTAATAATTCGCCCTTATTTTTTGACCCCTTTCAGGAAACGTTTCTCTAATCCAAAAATGTTTTAGACAAACGTTTGAGATAAAAATTATAACAATAATACAAAAATTCATAGATCCGAAGTTGTGCCTACATTGGGAGCTATGATTTTTTTATTGTCCTCAAACCCTTGTTTTATCAACCCCCTGCAGTTATGGTTGGTCGTATAAAAAATAGCTAAGACCAAAATTCAAATTTTAATACGTTCAAACGAATATGATATTTCTCATATTATGGGAGTTATAGCGATTTTTCTGGTTTTAGGAAAACCTTCCCCAATTCTACCACTTTGGTCAGATATTGTCTATTAACGAACTTGATCGAAAATTTCCACTGTCAGAACTTATTTATCAGTTTAGAAGTGATTGGTAAAAAATTGCGGCAGTTATCGTATCCACAAATTGTATTTGAGGTCTATGGACCATGAAACGAAAAACTATATAAAAATTTCCCATAATTCACACCGTGGGTTCGGCTACAAAAGGTAGCATTTACTTGAAATTTACCTAATAACAATCAGTGTAGATCGTGTCAGTAGTAATAAATATGCTGTGAATAAAAATTTCGTGAAAAGTTGCGTATAGAATTAGGATTAAAAGTAATACGTACTACATAAAATATAAAAATTCATTCTAAAGGTAAAATTGTTTATTCGTCTAGCTCTGCAAATTATGCGTAAACAGTTTTGGGGGAGCATTGTTTGAATCCTATTTTAAATAATAATATTACTCAAAATAAATTATTAAAAGTTTACGTTTGTTTCGTTTTCCATTAAATCTTAAAACATCGACAAATGTGCATTTGAAAAAAGAAGGGGAGGAAAGTATTTTCAGTACATAGTTGTAAGTTTGTATTGTAAAAGTAAATACGCAAGAAAGACATTTTAACTGAATCTGTTTGTAAACACCAAACTGAATTTTTCTTATGTGTGGTTGGCATGAAATTGGCGAAGAAACATGTTAAGCAAAGATGTAACTCGTTGGATCACATATTGTAGAACCAAATGTATTGTTATCATTAGTTTTGCATGGATTTATCACAAAATTACATAAATTAAATATGATATATTTGTTAAGTAACATAACAAGTATGCTGACAATATTTAAATGTTCTCGTCGTATTGTTTTAAATGGAAAATTACCATGTTAGGTTTAGCCATTGTTTTCATTTAAAATCGTAATTTTTCAGAGTACACCATCGTGCCAGTTATCAATTGTAATATATTGACATAGTTTGACATAGTCTGTAGTCTTGTTGTAAACGAAATACGTTAAAAAAAGTTTCTGGGCATAAAATTTCATAAACTGAATTCAATTTCTGTGTTATAATAAGGACATGATAAAGAAAGATAAAAAAACGCAAAGGTCTCGTTGGGACCTCAGCTTATCATCCTTAATTAAAGTAGTAAAGTAACATACCAAAAATCGGTGTGTAAATAAATGCATTTTTGTTGTCAATTCCATTTGATTTTTTCTAGTGTTTTAGTTGCAGAGCAAATCGAAAACAAAACATCATCATTTCAATAGTCAGTCTGCTAGCAAAAATCTCCCAATTGTAAATATACGTGGTAAATTATGATATTGTATTAACACAAATAATACAAATAATTTGTAACAAAACGTATAATTAATGATGTGGTAGTTAAATTGCGTGAATGAGCCTATGGTGAACCTAGCATCCAACCAAAACGTGGTCAGTACACACTTCGAACTTTCTTGTACGAAAATGTGTACCTTTAAATATTTCGAATGCATATTTGGAAGTTGTGTTTGAACCAGTTGGAGTTTATTCGCTCAATATTAATTGTTTAGGCATAAGGTAAAATAATGAAGGCAAAAATGGAAATATAGTTGTTAAGAGGACTACGTCATTATTTTAGCGACATGATGCAAAACAGGCAATATTTCTTCGAAAGGCGATCCAAGATTTTTTGCATTCTGACGTTGCCGGGGATCTCCCGTTTCCCCCGCCCTTCTCATTCCGTCGCTTCTGCATCCTTCAGGGCATGCAGATGACAACGGGCGCCCAGTTACAAGTCTGCCCTCGGGGTATGAGACTCGAGTACCCTACTCATAAAATTTTTATTTATTCATCCACTTAGACATCATTATTTTCAAATTACTTTGTTACTTTTGCTGTTTACATCGTTTCACCTTTAATCGTCCCTGTGGCAAGTTATATCATATATTTGCGAATATAAAATAGGTACTACGTTTAGTTTTTAAAATTACTTTTACGAGATGTAAAGAAGTAGGCCTACACTCGTTCATGGGATAGACTATATACCATTTGAAGCCAAAAGCTTGTAACGGTATGAGTTTAGGTGTGTGTGTGTGTGTGTATATATATATACACACATACTTATATATATATAATTACGAACATTCCCTTGATATTGTAATGCAAAGGTGTAGAACTAACATGAATAAACCAAAGAAATACTACCACTTACGCAAGTTATTAAACAATGAATTCAACTCTAATTTTTATGAGTGCTGTTGATAACGTTCCAACGATCACAATATGTGATAACCTGTGATCACGTTAACAGTGTCTCTTCTCTTACACACATTTATATATTGTCTTCGCAAACCCAACGTCTTTCAGAAATGATAAAAACTTTACGTCCATTATAGAACGCACAGTGCGGCATATTAACGAGGAGTGATAATGGACAAAATCTAATCTGCCATGTTCCTGGCAGCGTAGTGGCTCTAGATTGTTACTTATTCAACTATATGCCCTCACCACTGACCTACACGGTAAACCTTCCCACTCTTTGTACCATGGCTGTTACCCTGATGATGGAGATTATAATTTATGGCGAAAGAGTAGCAAGATTAACAACATTAACACTGCTTTAATCTTTAAGTTGAGTCACTTCAATACATTACGTAAACAGCATTGTAATAATATAACTTTATCATGTCACAAAAATTAAAAAATATAAGAACTAGTGGAACACTAGCTTTTTTGAACTGAAATAAAATTGGTAAATAAGCATTTTAAGAACTTTTGTCTTTAACTTCCGTTACGTAATTCTCCATGATGCTTTCAAATGCTTGTTTCAGAAAAGTTTTAATTTACAATACAGTACTGTGCAGATTTAAATTCAGTCAGACATCTCGGTCTGTTTTAATTTGCACACTACCGTTATCATATTAATGAACGGCCAGACAGAACTATGAAAGCATCCGTTGCAGTCAGTGCTGCAAGTGATTGGTCCAGTAGACTGTGAGTTCTGCATATGTATTTAAATCTAATTTTGTCAACTTATTGAAGGGAGGTGAATTATTTTATTGTGACAGTGAATAAGTGCAATATTGCAAGTATAAGTTCAAGGCAAGGAAATGGTAAACACTGCCAGGGCCGCTGAGAGAATTTGTAGGCCCCTGGACAGCTGGGGTAGTAGGCCCCCTTCCTTTTTTTTTCCATACCACTACTACGTACTACTTATACCATAAATATATATGGTATCATAAAATTGCATCCTTCATTTGAACATACATAACGATTTCCTAGTTACGCAAAAAAAAAAAGAGAGCATTTGCATGTATTATTTCAGTGCACTTTTACATTGTTAATCCCATCAATATACAAATAATATTTAATTTTGATGTATATTCTGCTAAAATAATCTTAAATGGTAATCAGAAATTGCATTATCATATGAGTGTTTAAAATACGTAAGTTTAATAATTTATTCTAAATATAAATATTATTAAAAAATTTAAGTAATAAAAATTTTTATTATTTCGAAAATATGAAACACATTGAACCACGTTCATTACATTGAAAAATTTGTAATACATATTGATAATTTATACAAATTAATTTAATACCCTTAGTTCGATGTAAAATCATAAATGACGTGCATTTTAAATAACAATTATATATATTTTACATCCTACTAAAACACAATTAAAATGTTATATACTATATAAAATTGTCTAAATTTAATAACACTGCAAAATGTTTTACGACAGAACAGTCATTACTTCATATCGAAACACTACATTCAGAATAATCATACACTGTAGTATATTATTTAAAATTTTAAACATATAATGCATTTAAAAGGATTATGCTACTCAATAATATTGATTTACAAACAATTAAATAGTTCAGAAGTAATCACAACAAATCTGTTTTCCGTGCCTTTTTCAAAGCAAAATCGTTAATTACATCGTCGTAGTTCAATGACCGAGCGAGATCAGACTCTAAGGCAAGCAAGGTGAGCCCACTAATCCTTTCCTGAGACATGGATGAGCGATGTACATTTTTTATTTCCTTCATTTTGCTGAAGGACCTTTCGCTTCGGCAACTGTCACGGGAATTGTGCAGAACACTCGAACAGCGATACACACGTTTTGAAATAAACTATCCAATTTTAATCTCCATAGTGTGTTTAAAAGCTTGATTTGTTTCAACTGGTTTGGACCAATATTTGAAACATTGATTGATTTGAGATGTTTCATTTCATTAGATATCTCCATGAAACCCCCTCCAGCCAGGGCCCATCACCGCATTCTTTACTTCAGAAGGGGGAGTCTAAATGGCATTGACCCCAAGAGGAGGGGGTGTACTGGACCAAGCAAACCTATTGTGCTCGTACCTGGCGTTCCCATTTTGGTGTGAACTGAATGTTACACAGGAACACATAAAACACACACACACACACACACACACACACACACACACACATATATGTGTATATATATATATATATATACACACACACATATAGTACAAGATGTTTTAATAGCAGGGGAAAAATGTTTTTCCAGCCATTTATTTTCCACTTCCCAGCCGGGCGCCCGGGCCCCTAAGGCTACCGGGCCCCTGGGCATTTGCCCCTTTTGCCCCCCCCCCCCCCCCCTCTGGCGGCCCTGAACACTGCATCAAAACACAATCACAATAACACGAAATGGTTAATCGGGACACGACTAAGCTTCGAGGTGGGGCTAATAGTACAATATAAACCAACTTAGCAGCTTGGTACGCTGTTGATAATATGTAACATTGATAATATTTACTCAGTCACTGAACTGTTTATTAGTGCTACATTCGTTTAGTCACAAACTATTTATTGGTTGCCGCAAAAAAAAATCTGTTCCCACGAAATGTATTTTCCTCAATATAATAACGGTAATGCAAAGGGGCCGATTTATAATTATGCTGCTTTTCAAAAATGTTCTGTGGTTATATCATTTCTTGAAAACTCATGCCAGTTTTGCGCATCTGGCGAGACAGCTACAGGAATACGAAATTGTATGATCGATGCTATAGGACTTATTATAACAAAGCGTGGGCGAACCGAGCATTCAGACTAATACTATGGACAACACCACGACAGCACTAACAAACACAGAAGTTTTTCAATGACAGTAGTTACGACGTTTCGGGAACTGACATCTGTTCCCGCCATCAGGCACAAACAGACTGTTTGTGCCTGATGTTATTGAAAAACTTCTGTGTTCGTTAGTGCTGTCGTCGTTGTATTGTTCACAGAATTTATTATTTTCATCGTTGTCTTTATGTGTTTGCTGCGTTGTCCAGCTTTTCTGTCTGCTTGCATCCAATCTGTCTCACTGTATATCCACTGTGTTCGTCTGTGTTTAATACATTATTTTTAATAAGTTCCTTTCACGGAATTCTTGTGCTCTCTAGTTTTTTTTAGGTTAAACATTTTGTGTGTGATGTTTTCGTTGTTTTGTCCATATTTATTTTTATTTTACGAAAATACAGCAGTACGCATTCAGAAATGTTAATAAATTTAACTAAAATACAAGTTGTATACTAAAATAGTTGCAGCAAAGTCTTAGCATCGTTAACGAAGTGCCTATTTAGTTACGAGCAGTTTTCTGGGCAAGGGAGTTTAAGTATATACCTACTTATTTATGAAACAGCTATGCAAGTAATGATTAGGCCCGTTTGACCGTGACACGCAAACGTATACGTATCACGAAAAGGGAAACGTAAGACCCTTTAAGTGCGTTCTACATTCACACGTAAGTGTACACATATTCGCATCCGCAAGCGTAAGAGAGATGGAGAAATGGGCAATGCCGAACTCTTGTGCATACGTTCTTCCATGCAGCTAATAGCAATGCACTATTTTATCACTACGTATACCATGTACATGTCCATTTTATTCTTGTTTTTGAATATTAGGGTCCGCGGTGGTCGATGGGTCAGACCCCTCGCCTCCCACCAAAGCGATCTGGGTTCGATCCCAGCGGGGCAGAAGCCCGGAATTTCGCACGTAGGAATCGTTCCGATTTCGTGGTTGGCAGGGTTTCTCGGGGATCTCCCGTTTCCACCGCCCCACTCATTCAAGCGCTTCGCCATTGCAGGGCTTCATTGCTTTCATCCCTTAGGGCACGCAGATGTCTACAGGCGCCCAATAACAAGTCTGCACTCGGAGTACGATACCCTACCCTTAGGTACCTTCCCCATACGATATTTATGTATTTGCTAGTTATTTCCGCTTTATTATTTAAGACGTAATTTTTTCTGTCTGGAATATCAAAAAAGTCTAGTTTGGTGTACACCTCTCTTTCGGGAATACCAGTTTTGAACGGCGAAAAAAGGCTGGGTAATGATAATGGCTCAAGTGAAAAAAAAAAAATGTCAATAAACAAACAGAAGCATATTTGCGGCACACTTTTAACGAATGGAAATATTTAGTTTTAGAGCTAGATTATCGCGAAATTCCAACAAGTAATGCCTTCGGCATGTCGGTTAGTCTACATACATCGTGACTTTAAAACCGGTGGATGTAGAAATGATTTTATGAAATCTAGGTTGTTTACCTTGTTTGTTATGTGCTGATTCAGACAATTTTATGTTTTTATACAGTGTGATATATAAAACTTATTTATTTAAAACCAAAAGTGACATTTCAGTACATTGATAAATTTACCGTGAAATACAGACAAGCTAATTGTTTAAGTTTTATCAAAACGAAGCCGAATGTGTTGTGTATAAATGCATTCCGAGATGTAAAAATTACAGTAAGTGATTAATCATACATTACCGTACGTGTGGTACGATATTTGACATATACATATTTAAGTGCCCAAACGCGCGAGAGTAACAAGCACCTAATCAGTTACGTGAATATGAGATGCAGTGATATGCAATACAACCAGTCACGAAATCTATTCGCGAAATTCAGACGTCTCTAATTATAAGCCGTTTGACTAGTTAAATGCATCAAACAGAAGTCATCATGCACAATTCAACGTAAACTAAACATAAAAACCGATGCATGTTTAAAATTTCACGTTTGATCTTGTTTACAATGATGTTGCTGACGTCAGTATTTTTTACGCTTATTGGCGCAAGTTTTGTTATTTTTCTGTGAAATCCGTACTCTGTAGAACGAGCTGACGGAGTACCGTAAATGGTCGTCTTGCGTTTACGAGATGCGTTTCCGTTTGATTACGTTCCGTGTCATTACAAAACGGGCTTTAATGATAACAAGGTTTACTGTCACTGGCCATGAAGGCGTACTGAGAGTAGGGAGGCAGACGTGTGAGATAAACAAAATTGTAAGTGAACAGGGAAAAATAAGGTAACGTTAATAAAAATTAATTATAAATAATTCAATATGATTACTAATTATCTCTTTGAACATAGAAGCTGTTGATGCAAGTTTCTTTCAGCTGGCACAAGGAACTTGAACGACAGCACTGATACACTCTGCACTTCCATGGTTCAGTGGTCAGAAAGAGGCAGGTAACAAGGCACTGCCCCCTTTCCTGATCTTGAAGAGAGATAAGCGGCTTAGCGCGGTCTCGCCAGACCCCACTACAAGCAGGTAGTACCCAAGACTGGTGGGTAGTCTTGTGTAGTACCTGGTTCAGGGAAGTTCCCGCTGCTCAATCCATAGCAGCACTGTTCAGGGCTCTTCAGCGCGTATTATTTTTAAACGGCTGCGTGTAAAATTCGAAAAACAACGCGAAATTGGACTTTTAACTAACCTTCGATTAGAGTTTCCAGGCAGTGCACAGACATATGTTAGGTATCAAACGATGCAGTATTCTTTCTACTGTATAATAGTTTAACTTACATTTTGATTCGTCGAATACGAACTTATGTGGAAATAGTTTCACAGACGTCTGCACTCGCTACGTGTGAAAAATTGGTAATATTAACTGATCTTCGTTTGGCTTTCCCAGATATAGCTCTGACGTATTTTAGCCTTAAAAAATATCCATGGTGCTTTGACTCTATAAGGGCTTCATCCCATCTCTCTACAATATGTTAGTAACGTGTAAGAGGCGATTTCATAAAAGACTGCACTTCTGCATTATGCAGATATTTATAATTTAATTATTTTATGATAGAATTTATGCACCTATTAACACGAAATTTTATTTTAGTAAACAAGAAGGTTACATGCATATATAGTCAACGCGTCAGACACGAGACTTTTTAAAATTCTGTATAAAACTGCTTTAAATTATTAAAACTTAATGTTTAATATCTCAATTAAAATGTTATGAAAAATTTCGAGACTACGTACAGACAACAACAGTAGCTAAATAAAACTTTTGACAAAATTTCATTCCAATCTGCAGAAAAAAATTTTACTATCGCTCACTCTTAAGGCGCTCGCCTACCTAGCAAGTGAACAGTGTTACATAGTGTTTAAAATACATGTTTAAACAGAGTACTACAGAAAATTTTAGAAATCGGATTCGGTATGAAAAGAACTCAAACTTTAGACAAGAACTAAAATATATTTTCAAAATGAACTGTACATAAATAACAATATTTTATTATCCCTGAACATGGCCAAAAATGGGTTTTTCAGGCTTCTGTATCTTACTAACTATTCACGCGATGTATGTGGCACTAATATAAGGGCACGCGCTGGACCTTTCTACAAACTATGCAGAAATAAAATTATTAGGTCACTGCATTGTATGCGACGGACGTAGCGTCGGAACAACAAGAATGGGGGGTGGGGAGAGGGATGGATTGAAAGAGAGAATTGCACGCGGTATCAGTTATCTTTCTTTCCGCCATAAGAGCAGAAGTATTGGAGGTTTGGAAACACCCTATTACGGTTGTGACAATTCTTGGAAGGGGGAAAATGAATGGCACTCCCGCCGAGGGAACGCGGCTGCAGCCTAGTTCCAGCACCGACCGCTGTCGCCCGCGAAGGCTGCTTCGATAGCGAGTGACAGTTCGGAATGCGCTCCCAGGTAGGCGGGTGCCTTAAGTACTCTCAAGACAACACGCATATTAGAAACACATTTTTTTTTTTTTTTAAATCGTAAGATTTTGCTAAAAAATATGACATTCATCCACTTGTACCAGTACTGGAAGAATAAGGTTTAGGAAGAGGGCAATTGACGAGATTGGAGTTGACGAGCCCAAAATAGACCTAAATCGTAGACTTAAAATGAAATGTATTTTAAGCTCTTAAATTCTCTGCATCGTCAGCTCGAGGATAGATTTTCCGATCATTCCTTAAAAATGGTTATGCAAATGAGCCACTTTTCTCACACAGGAGTTCTTAATGCAGAGAAAGATAATGTTAAATCTGAAGACATCAAAGAGTTGTGTGATTTCTACAAGTGGGATTGTGACTCGGTGGCTGAAGAAGTGAACAGCTTCAGTGATCTATACCTTGCCACACATCCAAATATCTCACTATCCGATGTGGTAAAAGAAAGCCCAAGAACATCAAGAAAGGAAGATGAAGAGACTGAAGTGGCTAATGAAAACCTGATAGATACAGAAGAAATCAATGGTGATGAAGAGTAAAAGGAAGATGAGGGAGATGAAAAGAAAAATGTTTTGTCGGTAACCTAAGGGTTTCAGAAACCTTATCGATGTCTCAATAACTTTACCAGGAAACTTGTTTCAGGGCAGAGAACCTCTGGAAAGTTGACTTCAGACCCTAGAATCTCTTCATCATCTGAATCTTGTGGATGTTCCAAGTTACGTGCAGAAGTAGTAGATGCAACAGCCAATAACTCTCTTTGTCTTATATTTCTTTCCTCTTCATGTAATTGTCTTTCCCTAGATTTCTCTTCTTTGTCCGGCAACTTTTTTTCTACGCTATCCAAGCAACTTGGTTGACCAAATATCTCTGTTTCTTCACAAATGCTGTCTTCCTCTATTCAAAGGCATCAGCATGTGCAATATCAAATAAGTTGTCCAGATATTTTTTAAAATTATTTTCACGGTTCTTAAAAGTTTCCTGAATTTTCTTACTAGTTTTTAGCAGGTCTCTCCATAACATGATATAAAACGAGTTTCTCCATGCAGTTAGGAAAACCCTTTGTGGGAATTCCTGCTTTTTCCCAAAATATAATGCACTACCTAATAACAAGATCAGCTTGAATTCGCGATTATTATAAAACAAGACAGCGAGTACTTATGAATTAGTCTGTAATTTTGCACCATTTATTTGATGGCTGAGCAGTCCAGTAAGAAAAATACTTTTTTATCACTCCGTGATTCAACTGACATATTTATGAAAACAGTAACAGCGTAGTTATAATACAAAAATTACGCAAGAAGTGTCAAATAAAACACGTAGTTACAGAAAAAATATTTTAATAGGGACAATATAGGCAACTCGTAAGAAATACGAGAGACAAGTGATGTAGGCGAACCTGGCGGCGTTGAGTGTAACTACTTTTTTTTAAATGTATTCAAATGCGGACAAAACGTCCAAGCTCCCGCCCAATTGCATAGTAGTCTTTCTACTCTGTCCAACTCTTCTTCCAGAACCATCCTTCTGTTTCCTATAACCAACCTGCTTGTAATTAATGCATGAAATTTGCATCCCGCATGTCAGTGCCCAGGGTTTTCAGTGTGTCTACGCAGGTTTTACCTGGGCCCAACTTATCTAGTGAGGGGAGTTAGTCATGACTAAAATGTTGCCATGGCTGGCCAATCCCCTCCTAGCACATGATGCATGCTTCCTCTCCTGCATGTTCATAACCTGCATGCTAACAGCGAATAGGCTTCGGCCTGAGATGCACTTAGAGTCTTCCCTTCCCAGACCCCTCCCAAATACACTTAGTTATTAGTTAGGCTAGGGAAAAAAAAAAAAAATTTAGGGGATATGCATCAAAAAATATGAAATTCCAAATTTAAGGGACACCCTAGTGTCCACTTAACAATAAAAGGAACCTAAAGTTGATGAATTTGTCTAGTGGGTTTTAAAAAGTCTACTTACGGAAATTCAACCAATGTAGCAAACCAATAAACTTCAAAATAAAATATACAATAAATCATGCTTAAGACATTCCTGCACAAGATGTTTTCCTGCCTATTATATTCACAAAATTACATATTACAAAAAGATGTCGGAGTGTGGCCCTTTGCAATGCCACAGATTTTCCCTGATAAATGTTTTGAGAGTTATTACCCAGGTGGATCTAAGCGTGATCTCAGAGACTGCCTTCCCTCATGTAAATATGTATACAAAGAGACATAAAACACCTTTTACTTGTACTTTCTTGAGGAGTTAGATCTTGCATAAGTTTGTATACACCCAGACTAGAGTGAGTCAAGAACCATGGTTTAATAACTACCACATACTTCTTAAATTTAAAATAAACACATTTTAATTGAGCCTTTTTTTACATTAAATTAAATACATATTACATAAATACATAACTGAAAAACTTTGTGAACATAATAAAAATTCATATAAAAAATTATTAATCACAACAAACTATAAATAATATGTTGTAAAATATAATAAACTAAAAGAAAAGTGTTTTTTAAATATTCTATAATTTTTTTTTAAACTCAAAAATAATTGACTGTACAATGTAAATAATTACACAATATTAAATAATCTTAAACCAACAACTTAAATAGTGTATATATATTTACAATCATTATTGTCCAGCACAGTACATTTATCACATAAAAGCATTCATCTGCTATCATACAGTGCAAATAATGTTGAAATTTATTTATATTTATCAACATTTGAAAAGCTTTCAACACAAAACCACTAGAGATGGACGAGAGAGTAAGTTTTTGGCTCGAGAAGAGCCAAGGTGAATTCGGTAATAATAAGGTATTTGTGAAGATACAAATTTTCCAATAACAAATAGCTTATTATAGGATTCAATTTTTAATACTAACACTTTAAAATATTCATTATTCATAAGTTTATTAAGTGTAGTGAAGATTCTGTACATGCACAGCAGATTATTTGCTGCATTTACCTATGCCTAACCAGCCACTAATAAAAATAATAAAAAAATGGTTATGGTTCTTTTTACCATAACATTACACTAAATATTAAGTCCTTGAATATCAAGCCAAGGTCAAAGTTGCAGAATTTTTCTTAGGTAATTATTGTAAAAATTAGCTTTAATAAAAAATTAATAGAAACTTTAAAAACATACTAAGCTTCAATATCCTGTAAATGGGGCATTATGATATTACAAAACTTTTACCTGAGAATTACATTAATTATGTTTGTTAATGTTAATGTACTATTAGCACCACACTAAATTTGATATATGTATTCTACGTGAGAATCATTTGTGTAGTGTGAATAAGGAGGGTATAATAATCAAGTGTACCAATTTTATAATTTTAAAAATAAGCCCAAATTTCATAAAAAAAAATTGTTTTTGTTAATGTGACAACTATTGTGTGTTCTTTAATGCTATTACATGTATTTATTAAACACAAGGGTAGTTTGATTAATTACTTGGTTTAATATCAAGGAAAACAATTTGAGTTTCTTAACGTACTTTATTTTTCGAAACAGTACCCTTGTTCAATGCCCTTGCCCCAATGTTTCACCAGCTTCGCGATTTCTTCATGGGAATGAGTTTCTTTGAGGCTTACAAAATACTCAATTACTTCCTGTATGAACATTTCATTTGAAAGAAATTTCAGACCTGCCAAGTTGAGTTTCGAAAATAAATGGTAGTCCAAGGGGGCTAGATCTGGTGAGTAGGCAGGATGCAGAAGCAGTTAAAATCATAGCTCGACCAATTTTTTCTGAGCAACATGGCGCTCTGTCTGATGAAACACTTTTTGCTTTTGCCATTTCAAGGCGTTTCTCTGCTATCATCACCTTTTATCGGTCCAAAAGTGATGCATAATATTCTCCGATATTCTTCCTTTACAAGGAAGTCAATTCCTTTTGCTGCCATATAAATTGACACCATCACTCTTTCAGCAAACAGAACGCATTTCACATATTTGGAGCTGGATCGCCATGTCCCCATCCACTGTCATGATTGCTGTTACACTCCTGGGATATAGTGGTAGGCCTGTGAGAAGCTTCAACTAAGCGAATCAATCAAAGCTCTTTTTTATATTTGATCTGACTTCGCCAGGAAATTTTCTGTTTGTTTTATTTGAATCTTTGGTTGTGATGCAAAGCTTCGCATCTGATGTGAAGCTTTGCATTTTTGCAAACCAATAAAACAATGGAAGCCTATGATTTGCTCATAAATACATTTAGTTAATAGCTAGATTGGAATGACTAGGAATCATAATTAAGTGGAAGGACAGTTAAGACAATTTGATTAATATTATGTAAGATGGTTTTAAAATATTTTCAATCTTGCAAAATAATGTTCATAATTTATTGGTTTAGCCAGAAGACTGGCTAATTCAGTTCAGTTATATTCACCACATTGTTATTACATTAAAATATACAATCTCATACAAAATTTAAGACCTTTCACCCCCACGGTTTCAGAAAAACTCATAGCTGTGAATGATTAAAGTCAAGAAATATTTTGTGGTTTTGAGAGTAAACAAATTAGAACATATTTTTTGTCATTTTCATATCTGTTGTTTCTAGTTTTTAATGATTTTTACCCTACCATTTCCATAGAATTCAATTGCCCTCCCAAAATCAGTTTTTTTTTCTTTCAAAAACTAGCCTGAATTGAAATAATACCCTTTGTAATATAATCTATTAACATCAGAAGGACTCTAAAATACCATTTAGATTTTTTTCCCGGAAAACTCACTATTTTTAACAATTACATTGGTTTCTGGTTTGTAGCTGCATCCAAGGCGAATATATCACCAATGTTTCGGTCAACATTGCAGTCAACATCACTAGGGTAGAATTACCAGGTACTCTGATAACTCAGAATTTTTTTTTTTTTTCCCCTTTTCTGCCATTTTTTGTGTGACATATGCTTGTGCGTAGCCACAAAAATTTGGATTCTGAGGTAAAATTTTTATTTTTAGATTTATTTTTATGTAATTATTTAAATTTTAAGTTATGTTTATATTAGATGATAATTGTGATAAGCTAGTATACATTTAAAATCAAATAAGTGTGTAATCGCAAGATGTTAAAAGGCATGCGGTGTGTGTGCGATAAAACAAAGACGAAATAGACGAAGTGGTTTATCTCGCAGGCAGCCAGCTGAGTCGCAGAGATGGAGTGTCTGAGTGAGACAGCTGTGGCTTTTGCATTTGGGCGGCACATGAGAGAGAATGTGGTCATGTCATACTGCTTGTAAAAATGTTTTATATGAGTATGTATGTTGGTTAGGCCCGGAACAAAGTTGAATTTTGTTAAACGTAATGAAGTTCTACTTTAAGTACGATGTGGCTATGGTGAATGCCCAGTGATAATGCTGCGTTGTTGATATTCGCAATGGAAGATTTTGCGAATATTACTAATCATCGGCAGTGTACTGGGTGATTGGAAATGTACCTTAAGTTTTGATGGCATTTCCAGATTACACCTTTTGGTAATGGGCCAGTTTAGTCTGTAACATATTTGCTAAATATGCCTTTAAAATTGTAAGGGCTTTGAACGAGAGACCTGCACCAGCTATAATCAGCATATTCAAGTGTACCCCGTAACCTTAAAATGTGTTCTGGCAGACCAAGATTTTACAGATACTGAACTTACTTCTTTTTTTTTTTAATTAGGGCTTTAGGGTAACTTTTAATAACTTTTCTCAGAGATGTTTACAACATGGAAAAACATATCGGAGAGTGCCAGCAACATATATGTACTTAAATAGCAGAAAAAATTATTTGAAGGCCCAAACTTTTAAAGACTACTTAACTAAGACTGAGACTAGTAAAATTTTGTATTTTTATTAAGCTAGTCGCATGCTAACCCCCAAAAAATAATATGGGTAGTTTAATGTATCTAAATAAAGTTTTGATTTTTTGGAAATTTTATTAATAATAATGTACCAAGGTTATGATTGTAATAAATATTTATTGTACCTGCAGTAAATTTAAAATGGTGGTACCATATAATATTTATTATTCAAAATATTTTAGGGCCTGTGAGCACTGGCTTTACAAGTTAACTATTTATTGTCTATTTAATGAAATGTTTAGTATCTTCTTTTGGTAAAAAATGGTTGTGATTGAGAGTAATATTAGTATGCTCTTGTGTAATAAACTCAAACTCATTGTTTATTGTTTAATGGTATTACTAAAGAGTTTTAATCTGCATTTTCTTTTTGAATTGCTACAAAATGCTATGAGTCCACCTTAAAAATTTAGCTCTGCTTTTGTTGATAATTAATGAGTTCATTAATTTGTTTGCTCACATAGGTGTTAAGCTAAGAGTTAGTCCAAGGAAAGGTACTCTGAGGGAAGGTATCCATTCTTTTTGAGGGAAGGTGACCGCTTCTCTTTAGACTTGTTAATATTTATGAGAAGCAAGGAAAACCTTAGTTCTATGCCACACACACACAAACTACTTGCAAGCCCTGAATAGTTAACATATCCACGTTCATCAAATATAATGTAAACTTGTGATAGAAAAGGCAAGTAAACAGTGAATTACTTTTAGAATTTGCCTTTTTTTAATTTACAATAGTGCCAGTACTTCTGAATCGAGCTACTGTGAATGCAAGCATAAGTTAGAAAATTAGAACACAGTTCATAGAAGAAGCTATGAGACAAAAAACTTTGTCTCCATAACTTAATTTCAAACAACCGACCCATGTCAAGAAAGAATTACTGGTAATACGTAATTCCTTGCCACCTGTCTGGGAATACAAGAGCTCTCATTTTTGGAGCGTTCTACAACCAGGAAGTAAAACTGCCATTAGCTTTGCCTCTATGACAGTACAAATGTAAAATATCACATTTGAAAATTTGTTTACTGTATAGATGAAGAACTTACTTGAGCATTTTATTCTGCAAAAATAAATAAATTTTAGCATTATTTATTAGCTAAGGTAATAATTAAATTTTATCAGCATTCCAGTTGCCAATTACGTAAGCCAAACAGCTGCTACATTCAGCCAAATGTTTTCACTTACCAAGATAAGAACTTTCAGTTGTACAGCTCAATGAGGGTAGGTAAGATGAAAAAAATTTTCGGGTTCAGGAAATCTGATATTAAATTTTTTGGAAAAAACAAAAATCCAACTTTTGCAGATACCATATATATTCTATAAAAGGCAAAAATTACGTAGCTTACTGTAAACATTCCGTATGTATTAGTTTTCTAAAATCTATTCAGGGCCTATAAAAAAAATTTAAAAAAACAAGATGCTGGCACTATGCCATAATGCTTATGCCAGTACATACTTAAGAAATTACATAGAAAAAACATGATTTAAAATTACATCTTTAAGGTTGATAACGATGTTCAGTTACAAATGTTTGAGTAAAATGCACTGCATAGCAGCAACCAGTCAAACAGCATCAGCAGGTAAGGAGTATTGAAGTGAATTTAGTTATTTCACTTTTTCTTTGACTTTCGCTTGTGTGCCATGTCCCCCAGCTTGGCCTTGAGCTTGCGCTCCGCAAAGCCGTGCTTGATGGGGTCGGCGGGGCGCGGTGCCGGGTGCAGGAAGGCGGAGCGGGCATGTGCATGCGCTGCCTCCGCGCAGCCGTGCACCTCTGGCACGCAGTGCGACAGGCAGTACATCCTGCGGCAGTGTTGGCACAACTGCCCGAACAGCTCCGTGCCCTTCCCGCAGCCAGCCTGGCCACAAGTTCTCTTGTCCTGCTGAAACCTGTGCAGGACTGCATCATCCGTCTCTTCCACCCTCCTTTCCATCCTCCCGTTTCCATCCTCCACCGACTGCTTGGAGGCTGCATCTGTCTTTTTGCTCCCACGGCGTCGCTTCTTGGGGCTCTGCGGATTTTTGACGGTCGGTTCGTCGGCAGAAGTGTTGGAATCCATAGTCCGTAACTGAGCTGCCCCAATCCCTACAGTACTATCACTCTTAGGTTTCGATGAATCAATGAGTAAATTACACTGTGGCATATCCTCACTAGAGCCGACTTTACAGGACACATCTACATCATCCAGTACATCATATTTCACACAGAGAATGTCTTCGTCATGTGAAACATAACCATCATGATCCAAATTCGAAAGTTTGACCTGAGGAGAAGGGACCAGACCATTGCCCAAACCCTCCTCCAGACTATTACTCTTGGCCAGACTGCTTCCCTCGCCCTGACTGTTACCCTTGGCCAGAGTGTTGCTCTTATCCAGAGTGTTGCCCTTGCCCAGTGTGTTGCCCTTGTGCTGACTGTTTCTCTTGCCCCGACTGTTGCCCTTGCCCAGACTGTTGCCCTCACCCTCATCCAGACTGTTGCCCTTGCTCAGACTGTTGCTCTTGCCCAGACTGTTGCCCTCGCCCTGACTGTTGTCCTCGCCCTCATCCAGACTGTTGCCCTTGCCCAGACTGTTGCCCTCACCCTCATCCAGACTGTTGTCCTCACCCTCATCCAGACTGTTGCCCTTGCCCAGACTGTTGCTCTTGCCTAGACTGTTGCTCTTGCCCAGACTGTTGCTCTTGCCCAGACTGTTGCCCTCGCCCTGACTGTTGTCCTCGCCCTCATCCAGACTGTTGCCCTCACCCTCATCCAGACTGTTGTCCTCACCCTCATCCAGACTGTTGCCCTTGCCCAGACTGTTGCCCTCACCCTCATCCAGACTGTTGTCCTCACCCTCATCCAGACTGTTGCCCTTGCCCAGACTGTTGCTCTTGCCCAGACTGTTGCCCTCGCCCTGACTGTTGTCCTCACCCTCATCCAGACTGTTGCCCTTGCCCAGACTGTTGCCCTTGCCCAGACTGTTGCTCTTGCCCAGACTGTTGCACTTGCCCAGACTGTTGCCCTCGCCCTGACTGTTGTCCTCACCCTCATCCAGACTGTTGCCCTTGCCCAGACTGTTGCCCTTGCCCAGACTGTTGCTCTTGCCCAGACTGTTGCCCTCGCCCTGACTGTTGTCCTCACCCTCATCCAGACTGTTGCCCTCACCCTCATCCAGACTGTTGCCCTTGCCCAGACTGTTGCTCTTGCCCTTAGTGTTACTCTTGCCCTGAGTGTTGTGCTTGCCCTGACTGTTGCTCTCACCCTGACTATTGCCCTTGCCCAACGATGCAGCAGCCGCACTGCCGGCTACCTTCTCCACCACCAGTTGCCGTTGGTCGCCCACACCCTCGCTGTAGTGTTTCAGGCCCAGCTTCTCGCTCTCAGAGTGCAGGCGCATGCGGACATACGACGTCAGCTTGCAAGGGAACCGGTGCACGCTCCGTGACTCATCCTCCACAAACTCTCGCAGCACACTCAAGCACTTATTCTCTTCCATATCCGGTCCCAAGTCCTTCTTACTCGCTCCCGGCACACTCTTCTTCCCAGCGCTCTTGTTACCCCCGCTCGCACCATGGGGCGGGATCACTGCAACACACAGTCACAGCATTGATAGGATGGTTCCTTAATATAGTTTAAAAAAAATTAATTACCAACTTAAAACACCACTAATAATGTGAGCAGGATTAGATATATTTGAATGTCCGCTACAATGGATGGTGGTGTGCCCCTCACCACAGCTGTAGCGGTGGGCGCTGTGCACGACGCCGTGGCGTCGCATGTGCGTGAAGAGGGACTGGTACAGCTCGCACGTCCCCAGGGTGCGAGTGTCGGCCACCACGCACAAGAGGCGGCGGGCGCGGCTCACCGCCACGTTGAGGCGGCGCTTGTCCGCGGTGAAGCCCAGGTCCCCGTCCAGGTTGGAGCGCACCATGGACAGCACGATGGCCTCCTTCTCGCGGCCCTGGTAGCCGTCCACGGAGCGCACCTCCAGTCCCGGCACGTCGCCCAGCTCCTGCTTGATGAGCTTCACCTGCCGTCCCACCATGGTTGCTACAGAAATAGAATCTTAGAATTCCCTGACTTTTCCCTGTTTTCCAGAAATTTAAGAGAAAAATTCCCTGACTTTCTTATGAAGTACATATAGAGATGTAAAATACCCAGGTATATATAATTAAGGGTAAATACCTTGGGTACTTACCCAGGTAAATACCCAAATTTCATAAATACCTGGGTATTTTCATAAAATCAATGATAATTTTAATTTTGTCAAGTTTTAATAATTTCACAAAGTAATATGTTACATGCACGATGTTAATGAAAGTATGTTGCAAACTTTAGCAGGTGATTCCTTATCAAAAACATGGAATAGTTTTATACACCACCATTTTTTCCAAGCACAATTCTTACGGGGGGAAAAGCAACAGTGTGAAATATTTAGAAAAACCAGACAACTAAATTTTTATTTTGGGGAATAGCGAATAGGGTAACCTGAGCTGACCTATTATCATGAAGGGGAGAGTTTTATTTTAATGTTTTTTCCCCCCCGAAGGTTGAATAATTCAACACACTAAAGATTTATCAAAATATTGTAATTTTACTCCACATCATTTTCCATACCTTGTCAATATTAACCATTTTAAATTTTTTAACTACAAATTTTCCCTAGAGAATAGTACTACGCAAAAAAATGGCGTAGTGTAACTCTAAGACTTGACTACCTTGTTTTTGGAAGAAGGAATCACCTTTCGAAGTTGTAGCATACTTTCATTAACATCATGCATTCAACACAAAATCACACAATATTACATAACTAATCATATTTACATTTTTTTTGTTTTTTAAGTTTCTGTTTTTAATTTATCTTTTTGTAGTTTTAGTTTAATCCATCTGTTATTACTTTCCAGTCCTTACTTAAATCTCACATTAATTAACCTACATGTTATTTAACTTACACAATATCAAAATAAAAAGTAAACGTGTATTTTCAAAATTTCCTAAGAATAGCTGAGAAATTAATTGCATGTTTATTTGTTCTTCACTCTTCACCTGTGTAAAATGGACTAAAAGTTAAAAATATTCCTCGACTAATATTTTTAATAATACTCTTCCATGTGGTCCATAAATTATGATATGCCAAACCCTTCTCGTGAAGATGTGAATTTTGAATTTGTGCTAAGCACCTAGTATTACTTTCATCTGGTGACGAAAATGTAGAGTTTTTATTACTTAAACTTGATCTTGGTATCGACTGTCAGTGACACATCATGGTTATGATCATGACTTTGCAATACATTTTCACTGCTTTATTTTGGATGTACACATCACTGTTTGAAAAGGTTTTACAATATTGCTGCAATATATAATTTTCTTCATATCTTCAGGACACTTGAAACACTTTTTTATATGATTTGTCATTTTATTAACATTAGAATGTTTGTATGTTTTATAACAGTATTTACATTCCACTCCTTTTAAAAAAATTCCAAGTTGGCCCTTTCTTTTTCCCCATATTGAGAAACTCTTTAACAATGAAAATTAAAATGAAAACATCGTAAATTGAACACAAGAAGTAGTGAGGTTATGTATGTTTAACTTCCTTCACTGCATCATGTAACTCAATGAACAACATGGCTGCTAATCTACAGTGGTTCAGTGTAGCCATATTCTAAAAACAAATGAAAAAAAAATTTCCCTTAAGAAAAAAATTTATGTTTTAGATTTAGAATATCTAGTAAATTTTGTGAAAATTATAATCTAAAATATTGAAATACATGCTGCTATATTTCATTAAAAATTTGAGTGTATTTTTTCACTTTATTTATGATTACCTACTAAATGGTTTTATAAGGTTAATTTAGTAACAGATGAGCATAAAGTTACAGCAATAAAATAATGAATATGCCATATGATTATACACTCAAAAAGTGATTTTAGTTTAAAAACCCTCATTTTGGGTATTTACCAGAGGCAGGGGTAAGTACCTAGGTAAATACCCATTTATAAATACCCTACCCACCGGGTATTTACCCAACTCACAACACTAAGTACATACCATAAAAAATATTAACGTGCATATGATTAAATGTAATATAAAAATTTCAACATGAGGTAAAATAAGGATTTTTTATCGTTTTATTTTGACGGCAGAATTGCGAATGTGTTTTTTTTTTCCTTCGACATGGCTGGTGAGAGCTCTTCAGCCCATATTGCTGAGTTGAATACTTTTGTAGAACAAAGTGCAGTACGCAGAATTTATGTTTTTAGCGGAGGGTTTGATATGCTGAAACTGTGACTCCTTGAGCCAATTCTACTTAAATGTAGTTTTATTCGACATCTCTAAGCTAAAAAAATAGTACATATTAATATTTTCAGGTTAGGTTATAAAATTATTGTTTATGAATTCTTAAAAAAATATTACTACACAAATACAAAAACTATTACAAATTCACACCTAGCAATATAACGGGCCTACTTAGAGAATTACAATAGCAGCATTACAACATGCAATACTCTTACATTCTTACAATGTTAACTAACGATTCTGGGGAAAAACATGTTCAGTTATGCATATTTTTTTATACACAATGTAAGTGTCACGCAACAGAACTCACGGATTATAACGGTTGAAAAAAAAAGTAATTAAAAAAAATAGTTAGAAAAAATGCAAAAACATAACCACACACAAAATCCACGTGTTTTCGTATCAGCTTGGTAGTTTTCAAAATGAGAATTGGTATTGCTTCTTTATCAAAATGCACTTTATTTTCTTATGATCGCATCAAAAACTAACTTCACCTGAAACAACGCCTTTAAATTCACGTAATAAGCTTTGTACTCATCTTATTCCACGTGAAAATAGCCTTCAAAAGATAAACTACGCCATGTCCGTTCCGTAGATCACTGCATGGAACGGAACAAAACACAAAGTCTCAAGGGCAAATTAAAAAGGATCAAAACACGAATAAATGAAGGCCAGGTTCGCTAGTGAACAAACGAGTGCCTGGATTGGCCAGAAGTTATGGTGGGTGGTTGTAACAGCCTTTTGCAACGGACAATCGTAGACCAAGTAAAAAAAAAAGTTGCAGTTGCCGTACGCCTTAAGCAGCAGCCTTTTAGCGGAGTCGTTCGGTAGCGGTACGAGCGCATCAAAACAAAGCTTTGTTTGAATTATAAGCAACTTTAAAATTTCCAGAATTCGTAGAATTTTCCCTGACATTTCCCGGAATTCCCTGACATTTCCCGGTTTTCCCGGTTTTCTAGTCCTGTAGCAACCATGCCCACGCAGCACGTCTCCATGGAGTTACACCTGTGCCTACTCCAGTCAGGTGCAATGCAATACTGCTACAGACAACATTTAGGCCATTTTTCATTTTTAAAACAAAAGATTTTGGTGTTATTGCTTTTATTTTATATGAACTCTCTTTATTCATACAGATAGCACAATTTCCAACAAATACGAAACTTACTTTTTTCTTGATACTTACTTCACCAAAACAATGTCATTTTGATACATGATGCAATAAGCATATCTAACTACTGTGAACAATAAAAATAAATCAGCAAGTATATGTGCATCAATAAAATGTTCCAATGTTGTACTGTAAAAATTAGTTACTTAAAATAGTTGCACTACCGACAAAAAAAGCAATCTTTTTTCCAAGCTATTTAATACACATATTTTGGTACTAACTATATGTTAAATAATTCAATTCATTTAATTTAATATATTAAGATTATGTTACCTAACATGAGTTGAGTTTTAATTAAATTTATGATATATTAACTTGCATTTTGGTGTTATATAATGTATGTATTGATATATTTTTCGGTGTTACTTTGGCTTTATCCAATTTAACCTTTTATCGTGACCCTAAATATTGCATTAAATACAGAGGTGCAATATACAAAATTATTGAGACTTATTGCTAGGATTTGAAAGAGTTTTTGCTAAATATTTATTTAAACGAAAATAAATGTTTTGTCTTTTATAATGTTCAGAGAAGAATTAAGTTTTAGAATTAGCTTAGTACATATCAATATGTGGGCCATTTCAGCTCTGGTGATGCCCAGACGATATTTAATCTTCTGAAACGTCTTCTCAATCGTGTCTACAGTAATAGTTGCAATTGATGCAGTGAACCACTCTTCACAGTTTTTCTGAACTGATTCAGCAACCAACTGAAAGCTTTGACATCAGGAGATTTTTCTTGTGGATGCTAACATCACAACTTTTGTTGCCTACTACAATTAATTTAAATTTAGCATACCCCAACACAATCTGAGCTTTCTGTAAATGGCCAAAATCCTGCCACGCGCCCCCTCATGCTAGTCTTGCTGTTGCATTACCACTCCCTACGCTTGTGGATTTTAAGCCTCTCTGTCACACAATCTCACAAAACTTTACTACTTTCTACCGAGATACAGTGAAAGTCAGTTGTAGCGAATACGGTCTATAACGTAAAGTCCGCTCTAACGATAATTGCCATCGGCGCCGTCAGTTTTACATATGCTGCGTAGGATAAAAATTTCGGAAATAACGAATGCAGCGTGGGCTCATTTTCGCTATAGCGATAGCTTACACACCTGTAATTTTGCTCTAAAACAATGAGAAAACATCTACAATTTCCTTAATAAATGAGAAACAGCTTTGCACAATTCCACACGTCCGGCAAATGAAACAACGCGCATGATGTGGCCGTCTTGGCAACACCGCACAAGGTGGGGCCCCACAGTGAGCATAGCTTGCCTCGCGGCGACGAAAGCAAGTGTCGTTAACCCACTGAGACAGGGCCCCGCTGCGAGCATTACTTATTTAGAATCACGCTGACTGTAGCCCGTAAATGAGCATAACTCGTCTCACACTTGCATCGTAAGTGTTGCGTACGGTGTAGTTTCAGTGTACGGCACTACGGGCATTGTTGTTTACGTCTAGTTATACGCGACACGTTTAACTACGTACTTAGCTTCAGACATGGATAAAAAAAGAAAATCTCTCGAACTATCTACTAAATTGAAAATTTTACAAGAGTGAAAATCCGTCCGTCAGCAAAAGTGAAATTGGTAGACGCTACGGTTTGATTCCATCTACTTTATTCACTATCTTGAAAAATAAGGAAAACATCCAGTCGGCAGCTTTAAAAGATTGCGCACTAGGTAAAAAAAAAAATTACATGCTGCAAAACATATTGATCTTGAGGAAGGCTTGTTTACATTGTTTTACCAAAATCCCGCACGAGGTATTCCGGTTGCCGGTGCTATGTTAAAGGCTAAAGCTGTGCAACTAGCCTTAAAACTGAACATTGACGAAAACTTAAAATGCAGTGATGGTTGGCTGAACAGATTTAAGGCAATAAGAGGAATAACACTGCACAAAATTTCTGGGGAGTCGGAAAGTGTCAACAAAGAAGCAGTCAACAACTGGCAACCTATTCTTGCATCGATACTGGATAGGTACAAACCCTCCGAGGTTTATAACGTAAACGAGTCTGGGCTTTTTTATAATTTACTGCCTGACAAGACTTTGGCAGTAAGGAATGATCCTTGCAAGGGGGGAAAACGAAGCAAGGAACGACTGACAATACTTTTGTGCGCAAAAATGGACGGAAGTGACAAGTTAAAGCCCTTTGTTATTGGAAAGTCAAAGAATCCCAGGGCTTTTAAGGTGCACGCAACATTCCATGTGTTTACGAAGCAAACAAAAAAGCATGGATGACGTCGCAGCTCTTCACGCAGTGGCTTCACAGCTTTGACGCCAGAATGGGGATGAAAAATCGTAAAGTTATTTTGTTTATCAATCGTTGTCCGGCACATCCAGACATTCAGCTGAAAAATTTGGAGTTTGTGTTCTTGCCAGCTAACTGTACTAGCATCTTTCAACCCCTGGATCAGGGTGTGTTTAATTTATTGAAACGGGAATTTCGCAAGATGCTTGTGAACGCAGTGATGAGGAAACTTGCTGCTGGGAAAACTGTCTGCAAGTGGAACGTATTGGAAGCTACTCAGGCTATGGCAGTTTCGTGGGAGAAGATCACGCCGGCAGTGATTGCTGCGTTTTTCAGGCATGCAGGTTTCCGTAAATGTGAAACTGATGCTTCTACATGCATTCTGCATTGCCGGATGGTTCAGCAAATGAGCCCGGTGTTTGGTCTACCGTTGCTGAACAACTGCATGTGCCATGCACGTTCCACGAATTTGCCACGGCTGATGATAATGTTGACGTGTGCGGGGAGTTGACGAAGATGGAACTTGTCGAGCTCGTCTCTTCTAATCAAAATGAAGCGGCGTCTGAAGATGATGACAATAATGACGATGAACCAAGTGACGTATCTGTTCCGTCAAAAACGTCAATGATGGAGACACTTGACACAATCAGTCGTTTTTATCAGCATACAAATATTTCGACGAAAGATTTGATGAACTTCCTAGAGGTCCAGTCGTTTATTTTGTCCCAAAGTCTAGTGAAATCAATGCAAACTAAAATTTATTCATTTTTTTAAAAAGTGATTTTTAATTTTGTGTTATTTTCCAAGGGTCTGTACGAGTGATTATTTATGTGTTACTGACCAATTGTCGAAAAAATTATTTTATATAATTTGTATGGTTGTCCAATGTAATAAGAGATTTTTAAAAAAAAATTTTTGTGTTTGACATTTTTCATAGGTGTCAATGTGAATAATGATGTGACAAATTTTAAAATAAATTTCACTACATCTTTGAGTTAACATATTGTTAGTAAGTATTCAAAACTCGCAAATATGCACCCGATATCATCAGCTTAGCGCACATGTCTCCAGCAAACCAGCTGCAGTCAAAGTGACAGGAAGCGGCCAGCATGACCTTGCGTGACCCCGCCTGCCCGTCTCCATGTAAACAAACAGCTGTGCGCTTAGCCACAATGTGCGTGACGGCCTTATCACGGCCACGCGGTCTCATATTTCGCAGTCGGCAAGTGCTGATATAGCTTAAAAATGTTATTTTAGTAAGTTTTATGTATATTTCCTTTACTTTTGTTGTGAATTTCCATAGTAATAACAATCCAGAAAATAATATATTTTAAAAATGCTACAAAAATAAGATTTTTTTTTTTTGTTGGCTATAACGAAAATTCGCTATTACATAAACTTTTGGCGCCGTTATAAATTTAAGTTATAACGGACTTTTACTGTACATTAAACACATTGCGTTTACTGGGAACGAACATTAAGCACTTTAAAAAGAGGGTCGCTGCAGCAATTGCAACTGTAACTGCAGACACGATTCAGAAGTAATGGCAGGAGATTGAAAACCATCTTGTGATCGCCTATTTCAATCTGACTAGCCCGGTCATTGGCAGACCAACAAAGAAAGTAATTTGGTTAATACCAAATTTGAGAAACTCTAAAGAACATATTTGATCTCTGAGTATAGGTTTATGATTATTGGTGTTGAATCAACAACAATCATTAACATGTTAAGTTAAGGTGATCCACTGGGTTATTTATAAACACAAAATTGTACTTATTATTAATCTTAAGTTTTAATTCAATTTCAATGATAACGCAAACGATTCACTGTTGTAATATGAATAGTTATATTGCTGGAAATGATATTGTTTTCACAGTACAACATGCTAATTGGAATTTTTACAAGAATAGCTATATTCAGTAGAATAGTTTAAGATTAATATTGCACAACCTGTGTAATAGGGCACCTCCGGATAAAATTCAATATTTATATTGCAATATTCAAATGTAGTAGTGTTTTAAAATTATTTTAGCTCAATCAGGACTCTTCGATTCGTTTCTCGGGTTATATGGGTGTAAGTAGACGAATCATACATAAGATTGGTACACGGCTGTCGAGTTATGTACTGCTATTAATTATAAGCTTGTGGAGTTGTAAAGATGTAAAATTTTCTCATAGTTCATAATTACCTCAGAATATGCCGCAAGTTAAGGACAATACCACCTTAAGATATGGTATTTCAACTATACCGTGAACTGCGGATCTCAGTAACTACATTCGTACGGACGTAGTGCTGTCCTAGCTCTCGATCTTCCTGATGATGACTCCACAGGAACAGCGACTCTCGATCGTCCTGATGATGACTCTCCAGGAACAGCGGCTCTCGATCGTCCTGATGATGGGTCTCCAGGAACAGCGGCTCTCGATCGTCCTGATGATGGGTCTCCAGGAACAGCGGCTCTCGATCGTCCTGATGATGGGTCTCCAAATCGGCGATTCTTGATGACGACGAAGGGCAGTTGTTCACATTCTTGATAATGATGCAGGGATTTACTATTCTCGATGACGCATATGTAGTTCTTGACTATCTTTAACGACGACTATGTAGTTCTGTTCTATCTTCGATGAAGACTATGTAGTTCTTTAATACTTTCGACGACGATTATGTAGTTCTGGTCGAATATTGGCAGCGATGAACTTTAAGTTTTATATAAATTGTAGATTCGTACATTTCTCGAAGTCTCAGTCAATTTTTCTGCTTATCATTTTCTTCTTTCATGCTCGCCGTTCGAATTCATCCTTCCTAATAAAAATTCTCTATCTAACTTGTAATTCAAAAGCAAGAATAGAGGAAGTAGGCAAATAAATATGTTTTAAATCAAAAGATATCGTTGTTAAAAGTTACTATGAAGTATAATGAAAAGAAAAAGAAGAAGATTTCCCAAAACACAAGTTGTGGCAATACTTCACAAATAAATATTTACAAATTTTGAAATTAAATAACATTATTAATTACTATAAACTACTGGTTTGTTTATAATCTAAACATCACCCAGAGCTAAAGTGGCACGAATATCGAAAAGTACTAGCTAATTTAAAATTTTATTATTTTCTAAACAGTTTAAGATACCACATGCGCATATGCATGACATACTTATTTTACAATGACACTTCACAATTCATGCAATCATTTTCAAAGATCCCGTATTTTGTACAGATGGTTCATAACCTTCAAACTGTCCGATTGTACATACATTTTTTTGCACAAAACAGGAACAATAATTTAAAAGCCATTATAATTTTTCTCTTATGGTCTAGTCATCCTGTTCAAGTTCTGCTCAGGTTTTATTACTGGGACACGAATTCTGCTTTAAGCTCTCTCGTAGTTTACACTTTTATTTTCTGTAATTTTACAATTAATGCCCATTTATTTATATTTAATTAGTCATTTAAAAGTGAAAACATTACTAAAGTAAAAATATCATATTTAATTTTTATCATAGAGTCAAATTAATTGGAAATATCTGTTTTGGCAAGTTCTACATGCATTATTTATTTTAACGCTTAAAATTACAGTCAAACCTCATTATTACAAACCTGAAGGGACCATAATTTTAGCACTATGTAATAACGAGGGTTTGTATTAACCAAACTATTGGGATATCATGACAAAAAAAAATTATTGAACTTTAAATGCCTATATTTACAACCATAAAGAAAATTATATACACTGTTGGTAGTATAAGCTGGCTTCACTACATGCATAACAATTTGTAAACACTGAAGAAAACAAACACAATGCAACACTAACAGAATAAATCATAATACAAACTTCAATAAACTTGTTATCTTTGAAAGATTTGTGCAATGGGAGTGCATGACTTGATGTAAGTTTTTGGACATACGCCATTGCTAAGAACTTTTTCTGTTGAAGAAAAACTAAAAAATAAATAAATTAATTAATTAAAAAAAGACAAAAAATAAGAAAAAAATAAGCAAAAAATTGCTGTTGTCAACAAGGATATAAACACCACAAAATATTCCGTAACAGGAACATGGTCAACAAACAAATAAAAACAAAAAAAAATGTACTAAGAAAACGAAAAAAAAAACCCACAAATGATGACAACACAAAAATATTGAACCCAAAATAATTCAGCACAACAGTTGAAACGAGACAAAAACACGACAAAACGAAAAGACGAAACGAACACAATAGTTTTACCAAAACAGAAACAAGCGACGTTTCGGGAACTGCTATCTGCTCCCGTCCTCAGGCAGAGACAAACATGTAACAGAAACACAAGTGCGACTGAGTAGGGGCTGGAAAAATGAGGGTATTTATCAGAGAAAGGGCTACATCTTGCTCGGCCAATGGCAGACGAGCTGTCTCCCCATTGGCTGTGCACCATGGAGTTAAAGCGGATTGATTATGGTAGGTTGAGTATTGGCTATTGTTTTGTGCTGCAATAGCCAATATTCAACCTACCATAACCAATCCGCTTTAACTCCATGGTGCACAGCCAATGGGGAGACAGCTCGTCTGCCATTGGCCGAGCAAGATGTAGTCCTTTCTCTGATAAATACCCTCATTTTTCCAGCCCCTACTTCAACGCTATACTAACACATAAAACTTACCCCGACTCCTGGAAACTAGCAAAAATAATCACAATACCTAAACCAGGGAAAAAATCAGCCATTCCAGAAAACAGGCGACCCATAAGCCTTTTAAACAGCATGAGTAAAATTTTTGAAAAAACATTACTCTCGCGCCTTCAAGCACACGCAGAGGAACACAACGTGATTCCAGATATTCAATTTGGTTTCAGGAAAGGTCATTCAACAATCCACCCCTTAATAAAAATCGTAGAAGCTACTACCGACGGATTTAATAACACATTAAAGCTTACACTGTGATGACGATGCTCAACGCAGAAAAAGCTTTCGACAAAGTCTGGATTCCGAGCCTTATTCAAAAATTCATAAACTTTAATTTCCCAGACACATATATTTACCTGGTGGCCCACTATTTATGGCGTCGTAACTTTTATGTTGCTCTGGACGGGGCTAAATCGACTACTCGCGAACTTACAGCTGGGGTGCCTTTCTTCTATAATATTTACACAGCCGACATACCGCACGAAAACGCCTACGTACAGATGTATGCGGACGATACAGCCATAATTAAACAATCCGGAAACTTAAAATATGCCATGGTATGCGTCCAACGACAGCTGACAGCACTTGAGCAATTCTACACTCGGTGGCGAATTAAGATTAATGCAGCTAAATCAACCACGCATGTAATTTCAAAACGTAGAGGCAGACCAGACAGGGAGCTAGAAATTTTTCACCAACCTATTCCTAATGTTTCACAGGCAAAATATCTAGGACTCACGCTAGACAGAACACTACTATGGGGAAAACACATCGCTCGAGCAACAAACATTGCAACAGGATCCTTGAGAAGCCTGTACCCAATGTTAAAAGCACCTAATTTACCACGCAGGAAAAAACTCCAACTTTACACTCAAATTGTACGCCCGCAGTTGCTATATGGATGCGAGGTCTGGGGCTATGCTGCAAATCACCATATAAGTCGGCTACAAGTTAAACAGAATAATTTCCTAAGGGCCATTTTAGATTGCAATAGATTTACGAGTAATGAAACTATTCACAACGCACTTAAAATTCCGTACATCCGCGAAATAATATCAAAGAATAATAATAAAATGTATCTAGATTTACCACAGCACGAAAACGCACTGATAAATCAATAGCGAATTACGACCCGTCCGAGCAACGTAAACATAAAAAACCTCGTTTAAATTAAAACGATAAGTATTAAAAACGAAAGCGACATGGATTCATTTTTTAAAAAGTTTTCAATAACTTTAAAATTAGATAAAATAGCACTCCGAACACCTCGTGCGGGGGCCTGCGGGGCCCCGGCCAATCACGGGCCTAGAAGCTCTCTGATTGGTCGGGGCGCTGGGGGCCTCCAAACAAAACTGTTTCTTCGCCCGACCCCAAGGCAGTCGCACTCCAGCTCCGGGCGTGTTCACACCGCGCGTAGCCTACAGTTTAAAGTTTACACGGCCTACACAATTCAAAATGGTCCGAAGTACGCAGGTGGATGTACAATCCCCTCGGGTTAACTGCCTGTGTTGTTAGGGCTGACTCCCTATGCCTGAAGGGCGCGACCCGCCTGGTAGGCCTCACCTCCAGTGCCGGCCGTGTTTCGGAAGGCATGGGATTTTGAATCATAATAATAAAATACACTCCTAGCTCACCACTTAATAATAGCCAATTAATTCTCTTAACTTCTCTGCAAATCTCTCTCTTAGCTAATTCAAAATGGTCCGAAGCATGCAGGTGTAGGTTTTGAGGTTTTGACCCACGTAGGGTTCACTGCCAGTGTTGTTAGGGCTTACTCCCTATGCCTGAAGGGCGAGACCCGCCTGGCAGGCTTCACCTCCAGTGCCGGCCGCGTTTCGGAAGGCATGGGATTTTGAATTAACAAAGCTAGTTCCGTAAATCTATCATCACCTAATAAATATTTATTTTCCCTTCCCCGGGGTACGTAACATTTTAGTCACACCACTACAACACGCGCGACAATCCACACACATGTCGTAGCACCTTGTCAAGGCAGAATCATGCAGGTGAACTGGTAGAGGGAGCTGCCCCAGCCCTCGCTGGGGATCCGGGCCGAGAGGCATGCATGCCTGTCAGGGCAGGGCTCTGGGGGCATGTACAGTAGCTTTAAGTATAGATTTAAACTAAAATTAAAAAATAAATAAAAAATTAAAAAAAAAAAATATATCTATATAAAAATAAACAAATAAATTTTTTTTTAAAAATAAAAAAAAATTTAAAAAAAAAATTTAAAAAAAACTGGACGAGGGCATTGCTCTGCTCGAACAATAATAGAATAGGACGACCTTCATTTATTAATTTCACTTTCTATTTTTCAGGTTTAGAAGACGACAGCCTGGGGGCTAGCTACAGCAATACTGGTTTAGCCTAACTTTGACCGAACTATATTGGAACGCAATAGTTCGGTCCTTCAGGCGGCCAGTGGTTTACTAATCTATGTAATTTCTTTTACCGTATCACCAACACGACCACACGATGATATGCCTGTGCGAGTGACGGCCTGAACTACCTGTTGTTACATGCAATAATGGGCTAACTACCCTAGCATGTTTCTGTGTTCCCAGGGGTTCGTAGGAGCGGCTTGCACAGCTTTACACTACACGCCACACCCGAATTTAACTAGGTCACTTGAAATTACAGCACACCGACAAGCCTCTATTGCACACAAACACGACACTACATCACGCCAGTTAGCCGATCTAGCTGGTGGGTAGCTTCTCTTCCCCGCCGAATTAGGTACACGTAACTTTTCTAGCATTACACAACATACCAGCGCACACACAGGCCTGTGTGCCAAACTTATCCAACAAGACACGCGCCCCGCCCGTTGATCCAAGTGATTCTACAAAAGTGTGGGGTGCACCTGATTTACAATGCACTAAGCGAGTTATAGAAACTTCGGTTTCTGGTCTCGCACACACTAACTGCCCCGGATGGCAATATGATGGATCGGCGGCCAGCCCCTACTCACGCACTTCGCACCAGACAGTGGTGCAGAGAGGACAGCCTCTCTAAGGCCTAGCTTCGCTGTTCATATCAGTGTTTGTCAGCCACCACTGCTCTTAGGTTTTAGGAGACCGGCGGGTCGGATAGCCCGCGAACCGTGACAGGGAGATGGCGGGCGCACAGAACAAGGGACACGCGACACAAACACCAATGGAGACACAGAGTGCAAAACTCAAACGCGACCGAGCGGACGACGACGACCACGATTTCAAACAGGCAGGAGGGAAGCGAGCTCTGCGATGCAGCTCACTCGACAGGGGGAGGGGGAGCAGGAAAGTCTCACTCAACAACAACGAGAGTGCGCACTACGACAAGAGCGCAGACAGCAAAATCACAGCCACGGTCAGTACGGCAAACAGGTACGCCCCCCTGGCAAACCCACAGCCGGAAAACACATATCCGTCACAACAATCAAATTCACAACACTGCGACACTCCGAATAGGTACAAAGGCGTGCCTATCATGGTAAAAGAAACACACAAACTAAAAGAAATCGCGATGTTTCTTAACCAGCACAGAGTCCCGTTCAAAAACACCATTACGCGCAGACGGGAGCTCCGGCTCAGTTTTGAAAACAGGGAAGGGTACGGAAAAGCCCTATAATTCCTGAAAGACAGCTACATCTACCATCACACGTTCGCACATCCAGATTAGCGAAACACCAAAGTAGTAATTAAGGGTTTGTACCCCGCAGTAGAAGAAGCCGAGATCAAACAGGAACTAACAGATAAGGGTTTCACAGTAATCGATGTGCGTAATTTCGAAATCAGCCGGCCCGACGCCACAGGAACACCGAAACGAATCCGATCCAGAACTTTCTGCGTGACACTTGCGGCCCCCGCGGAGAACATCACGTCAATCAAACCCTGTACTATACATCTGTAGTGGTGCAGAAATACAAATCTCGCCCTCAAGACGTCGCACAATGCAAACGCTGTGGTCAATTCGACCACACACAGGCCCGCTGCAATAACCCACCAAAATGCGTTAGGTGCGGGGAAAAACATACGAGGGGGGACTGCAAGAGGGACGACCATGCAGACAAGTTCTGCTTTAACTGCAACACTCAGGGCCACACCGCAGCATTGAAGCAGTGCCCCGTGTTCCTGAAAATCGTGGCAAGCAGGGAACAGAGACAAGCCAGCGCACCACAGACACCCAGACAGGCGTCACCCACTCTAAGTCAGGCGGATTTCCCCCCCTCTCGCCCCGTGCACATGCAACCACGCGCACAAACAACAAGCAAGCCACAGCAGCACCCGCAGACCACAACAGAGCTCGCGCACACCCGGAAGACTTTCTCGGAAACGCTGGCTGGGCCCGCACCAAACACACACACCCCAGCACAAAACAGAATTGAAGGTAACACCTTTAGTGACATGTTCGAGCTGGCGGAAATTCTTAAACTCTGTAACTTTACACAGCTCATCGCACAACTGAAACCACACTTCGACAAAATCCGAGCGGCGACATCTCTACAAGAAAAACAGTTTATATTATTGTCTGCACTCATGAATCTCGCTACACCTTAAAATGGCACAGAACCCGGGGAAGTCTTTACAGGTTCTAATATTTAATGCACATGGCCTCAAAAATAAAATCTATGAACTGGAACAGTTACTTTTTGTATACGGAATCGATGTCGCTTTCATCTCTGAAACTTTTCTAAAACCACACATGCGAGCGTACATATGCGGTTACACAATATACAGAACAGACCGCCCCGCACTCCGCGGCGGCGGTATAGCCATACTAATAAAACACGGAATTCACCACCACCCGATAATTATAAATGGACTACAACACATTGAGGCCACCAGCATAAACGTCCGTAATAATAATTCACATGTTTGCATGTCTGCGGTATACAAGACGCCACAAGACCCACTCACACCACAGGACCTCAATAAATTAATGGAAGTCGAAGATCAATTTTTTATAGCAGGGGACTTAAACAGCAAATACACTGACTGGGGCTGCACCCAAACAAACGCCAACGGGAACATTCTACACGGCCACGCGGTAGCAGGAAACTACATCATTCTTGCGCCTGACTCTTCGACATGCTATCCAGTAAGTGGTGGCACCCCAGAAATTTTAGACATAGCCCTAACAAACATACCAAACGCTCAGATAAATACAGAAACCTTAGATGAACTAAACTCCGATCACTTACCGGTGCAAACACAAATAACTTTTAATGCTACATCCAACATACAACTCTTTAATAATAACCTAAAGATTACAGATTGGGACGGGTTTAAGGAAGAACTTATAGACACACTAAATCAGCCCCCCTGAAATAAGTTCACCTGACGAAATAAATCCTCACGTAAAACTTTTCTCAGACACAGTAAAAAATGCCATAAAAAAACACTCCCGCTTTGAAACAAAAAGGCAATTCACTAGAACACACTACCCCGATCTGGATTATCACATTTCTCTTAGGCGGCAAGCCAGAAACAGAGCACATAGACTCCGCACACCAGAAGCCAGAAACGAATACAACAGACTAAATAATCTCGTACAGCGTAAATTAAAACAGGAAAAAATAAATTAATTCGGAAACTTAATAAACGAAGTAGCCACAAACCCGTAGGAAATGTGGAAACTATCTCGCAGGCTCCGCGGTAACAAAAAATTTATTTCAACTCCAGCTATTATAACAGCCACCGGGGCTAAATACATCGCAGAATACAAGGCCAACGCAGTTGCAGACCTACTAGAAAAACAATTCTCCCCGAACACAGACGTAAATGACAGACAGTTCACCCTAACAACACAAGCGGTAAATAACTTTCTACAAACAGGCACGCAATCTGTCCCTGAACCAATAACATTAAGGGAACTTTTAAAGCTAATTAAAGCCAGTCCGAACAACAAATCAGGCGGCACGGACGCAATAAATTACGAAACACTAAAAAAACTCCCTCTAGAGGCACTTGAATATTTACTGGCGATATTCAACGCTATACTAACACATAAAACTTACCCCGACTCCTGGAAACTAGCAAAAATAATCACAATACCTAAACCAGGGAAAAACCCAACCATTCCAGAAAACAGGCGACCCATAAGCCCTTTAAACAGCATGAGTAAAATTTTTGAAAAAGCATTACTCTCGCGACTTCAAGTATACGCAGAGGAACACAACGTGATTCCAGACATTCAATTTGGTTTCAGGAAAGGTCATTCAAAAATCCACCCCTTAATAAAAATCGTAGAAGCTGCTACCGACGGATTTAATAACATATCTAAAGCTTATACTGTAATGACAATGCTCGATGCAGAAAAATCTTTCGACAAAGTCTGGATTCCGGGCCTTATTCAAAAGTCCCACTATTTATGGCGTTGTAATTTTTATGTTGCTCTGGACGGGGCTAAATCGACTACTCGCGAACTTACAGCTGGGGTGCCGCAGGGCTCCCCTCTCTCTCCTTTCTTGTATAATATTTACACAGCCGACATACTGCACGCAAACGCCTACGTACAGATGTATGCGGACGATACAGCCATAATTAAACAATCCGGAAACTAAAAATATGCCATGGTATGCGTCCAACGACAGCTGACAGCACTTGAGCAATTCTACACTCGGTGGCGAATAAAAATAAATGCAGCAAAATCAACCACGTTTGTAATTTCAAAACGTAGAGGCAGACCAGACAGGGAGCTAGAAATTTTTCATCAACCCATTCCTAATGTTACACAGGCAAAATATCTAGGACTCACGATAGACAGAACACTACTATGGGGAAAACACATCGCTCGAGCAACTAACATTGCAACAGGATCTTTAAGAAGCCTGTACCCAATGTTAAAAGCACCTAATTTACCACGCAGGAAAAAACTCCAACTTTACACTCAAATTGTACGCCCACAGTTGCTATATGGATGCGAGGTCTGGGGCTATGCTGCAAATCACCATATAAATCGGCTACAAGTTAAACAGAATAATTTCCTAAGGGTCATTTTAGATTGCAATAGATTTACGAGTAACGAAACTATTCATAACGCACTTAAAATTCCGTACATCCGCGAAATAATATCAAAGAATAATAATAAAATATACCTAGATTTACCACAGCACGAAAACGCACTGATAAATCAATAGCGAATTACGACCCGTCCGAGCAACGAAACCATAAAAAACCTCGATTAAATTAAAACAATAATTATCGCAAAACGAAAGCGACATCGATTTAGTTATTAAAAGGTCTTCAATAGCTTTTATTTCACGTAAAATAATAGTCCGAACACCTCGCGAGGCGGACTGCGAGGGACCGACCAATCACGGGCCAAGGAGCGCGCTGATTGGCCGGGCCACCAAGGGTCGCCAAACAAACCTATTTTTCCGTCTGTCCCCAGGGCAGTCTCACTCCAGCTCCGGGCGTGTTCACACCGCGCGAAGCCTACAGCTTAAAGTTTAAAGTTTACACTGCCTATACAATTCAAAATGGTCCTAAGCACGCAGGTGCAGGTATAGCGGCTCCCGGGAGTTCCCTCCCTGCTGTGTTAGGGCTGACTCCCTATGTCTGAAGGGCGCGATCCGCCTGGCAAGCTTCACCTCCAGTGCCGGCCGCGTTTCGGAAGGTCATGGGATTTTCAATTGTGAAACAATTATAATTTCTATATATAATAATAACAATTAAAAAATTAATAAATAAATAAATACAAGCTACAAAATAACTTCAGCATCATTAAGCCCACTTCTTTCGATTCAAAATGGTACAAAGCACGCAGGTATGTGCGGCCCCCTCGGGTTCACTGCCTGTGATGTTAGGGCTGACTCCCTATGTCTGAAGGGCGCGATCCGCCTGGCAGGCTTCACCTCCAGTGCCGGCCGCGTTTCGGAAAGGCATGGGATTTTGAATTAACAAAGCTAGTTCCGTATATCTACCATCACCTAATTAATTTTTTCCTTTCCCCAGGGTACGTAACATTTTACAGTCACACCACTACAACACGCGCGACAAGCCACACACACGTCGTAGCACCTTGTCAAGGCAGAATCATGCAGGTGAACTGGTAGAGGGAGCTGCCCCAGCCCTCGCTGGGGATCCGGGCCGAGAGGCATGCATGCCTGTCAGGGCAGGGCTCTGGGGGCTTGTATAGTAGTTTTATATTTAGATTTAATTAAAAAAATAAAAATAATAATAATAATAAAATAAAAATATATATATTTAATAATAAAATCATAATAAAATATTATTAACATAATAATAATAATAAAATTGGACGAGGGCATCGCTCTGCTCGAACAATAATAGAATAGGACCACCTTCATTTTCTAATTTCACTTTCTATTTTGAGGTGTAGAAGACAACAGCCTGGGGGCTAGCTACAGCAATACTGGTTTAGCCTAACTTTGACCGAACTATATTGGAACGCAATAGTTCGGTCCCTAAGGCGGCCAGAAGTGTTCTAACCTATGTATTTTCTTTTCTCGTTCACCAACACGACCACAAGATGATATGCCTGTGCGAGTGTCGGCCAGGACTACCTATTACATGCACATATGGGCTAACTACCCATGCATGTTCTGTGTTCCCAGGGGTTCGTAGGAGCGGCTCGCACAGCTTTACAGTACACGCCACACCCGAGTTTAACTAGTTCACTTGCAATTACAGCACACAGACAAGCCTCTATTGCACACCAACACGACACTACATCACGCCAGTTAGCCGTTCTAACTGGTGGAGAGCTTCTCTCCCCCGCCGATGACAGGTACACGTAACTTTTCTAGCATTACACAACCTACTAGCGCACACACAGGCCCGTGTGCCAAACTTATCCAACAAGACACACGCCCCGCCCGTTGATCCAAGTGATTTTACAAAAGTGTGGGGTGCACCTGATTTACAATGCACTAAGCGAGTTATAGAAACTTCGGTTTCTGGTCTCGCACACACTAACTGACCCGGATGGCAATATGATGGATCGGCGGCGGCGGCAGCCCCTACTCAGTCGCACTTATGTTTCCGTTACATGTGCGTCTCTGCCCGAGGACGGGAGCAGATAGCAGTTCCCGAAACGTCGCTTGTTTCTGTTTTGGTAAAACTATTGTGTTCGTTTCGTCTTTTCGTTTTGTCGTGTTTTTGTCTCGTTTCAACTGTTGTGCTGAATTATTTTGGGTTCAATATTTTTGTGTTGTCATCATTTGTGGGGGGTTTTTTATCGTTCTATTCTGTTTTGGAAAACTATTGTGTTTGTTTCGTCTTTTCGTGTTTTTGTTTCGTTTTAACCGTTGTGCTGAATTTTTTTGGTTTTAATATTTCTGTGTCGTCATCATTTGTGAGTTTTTTTTCGTTCTCTTAGTACATTTTTCTTTGTTTTTCTTTGTTTTTTGACCACATTCCTGTTACGGAATATTTTGCGGTGTTTATATCCTGGTTGACAACAGCAATTTTTTGCTTATTTTTGTGTTTTTTTTGTCTTTTTTGGGTAATTTTATTTATTTATTTTTTTTATTTTTTAGTTTCTCTTCAACAGAAAAAGTTCTTAGCAATGGCGTATGTCCAAAAACTTACATCAATTCAATAAATTTGCATTCATGACACATTTTCTATTCAAACATTTGGTTTAAAAAAAGCATCAATTCTGGTTTGCACTATTTTTTTCTTTTAGGCATTGTTTACCACATTAAAAAGCTTATCAAAGGCCAGAAGTGTTTCAGTGCCAACATCATCAACATTTGAGGGAACATTTTCCAATGTGGCTAAAGCACTGTTGGCATCCTTTCTACTTGGTAAGGATGAACACACTTCATCCATTGTCCTCACCTTCAATTTCTCCAACACTTTCCTGCACAGCACAAGACTGAGCCTTGTCGAGACACATCAGCTCATCATCCACTGGTGCTGCACTTGTTGCCACATTGTCATCAACTTGCACAAACTCACTAAATGGCTCCTGAAATTGAAGATGATTCTCAAGAAGGCCCCAATCTTCCACACTGAAATCCTCTCTTTCTTCTTCCTGAGCCTGAACTTCACTGGCACCAATACCAGCTTTCCTGAAGCAATTCGAAATGGTGACAGGTGTAACTGCATCCCATGCCATTACAAAATTTTTCATAGCATGCAAAACATTCCACTTCAAGTTTGCCTCATTTTTTAACTCAATCTGACGAATCTATTACGAAGTGAGACGAGTCCTGTAGTTTTTCTTAACGTTTTTGATAATACCCTGATCCAAAGGTTGCAGGAAACTTGTTGTGTTGGCTGGGAGGTACATCAATGTCACGTGGGACAGCTCAAGTCCTGCAGAAGAGTGAGCGGCACACCTGTCTAACAGCAGTAAAATTTTCCTGTTTTTACAAGCCATTCGTTTTTCGAGTTTGATTAACTATTTATGTAAAATTGAGATGGTTACCCAAGCAGCTGAGTTGGCTTCATAATCACATTGGAGATTGCTGATATTCTTAAAACATCTTGGTTTTTGGAAATTTTCCAACAACAAGGGGAAAGTTTAATTTTGCCACTTTGGTTACAGCACAGCAAAACAGTTATATGTTCTTTGCTGTGTTTCCCTCCATGGCACTTTTCATCCTTTACAGCCAAAGTCTTGTTTGGCAACAAGTTATAGAAAACACATGTCTCATCCATGTTGAAAATATCATCTTGATCGTACTGATCAAGTATTGGTTGAGCAGTCTGTATCCAATCTTTAACTTTGGTCGTATCTACTGCTGCCGACTCCCCACACATTTTTTTGCCAACAAGATTGTTGCGATCCTTAAACCGTTGTAGCCAACCATTGCTGAACTTGAAGTCTGAAAATCCTAACCTCTGCCTTCTTCTGAATCATAGGTCCAGAAATTGGCATGTTTGCTGCACTCATTTCTTCAAACCACTGCAACAAGGTAGCTTTTATTTCTTGATGTTTTGGGCCTCGCATTCTTTTTCTTGTTGATAATCTGCACGAACACGCATAAGCCGATTCAATCTTTTCGCAATTTTTTAGTATTGTCGACAACGATGTTAAATTCTCTCGCAATTTCAGTTTTCGTTCTCTTTCCATTGTCTACTTCTTTGATAATTTTAACTTTAACTTGCAATGTAAAGTCGTTGCGTTTACGTTTCACACTCATATTACAAAACAACTCACACTCCTAAATTGAGGTTAAGACACGTGTGTAAACAATGGAAAATATCAGAACTTTTTTCCATAGATTGTTTAAACTTCTACGTATGTACACTTCCGACGACTAATATTAATAAGGTATAGAGTACTTTCCTTTTCGTTTTCCATTTACAACATGGCATCTATTCTAGTTTAGTTACTAACATCACCACTAGAGTTGAACTTTTCATCTTGTTTTTCGACCATTTTGCGCTGTAGGATACATACATCTATCTTTGGAGAAGCGTTTGTTTACATGATGGTTATGAAGACGTGATTTACTTTAGACTTCGGCAGTGAAATTCGTATTAACCGTTTACTTATACACGTTAACAGCTATTTGAGGGATCAAAAAACTTCGTAATTCATATTAACCGTATTTCGTATTAAAAGTACTTAATAACATAGGAAAGCATACTTTATTTTCTGGGACTGTGAAAGTACTACGCATAAACGGGAATTTCGTACTAAGCAGATTCGAATTAATGAGGTTTGACTGTACAGAACATTTACTACACCTCAAAGCAAAACTTTTGCAACTATTTGAGTTCAATTTGATTTTTAATTACTTAACTAAAAACTACGAAAGTCTCGACTTGATATATTATTACTAAATTCAAATTGAATTGACCCACAAATTTTCATACTTGTGTACGTCTCTTACTTGATATAGGCCATTTCCGAATCGTCTCCCGATACCCTGGACTCATGATGTGCAGTTAAAAAGGTTTTCAAAGAACTGACAGTGGTGGAAGGATAACAGGACGGCACCTGCTGGCTGTAGGGGGTGATGATGCCCACCGCCTCCTGCGGAACGCCGGCGGCCAGGAGGCGATCCACCACCTCCCGGACGATGCGCGCTTCGCCCGGGTTCTGCCGCGATGACAGCACGTCCTCTTCTGCCAGGCGGCAGCCCGCCGTGTCCACCAGCAGCAGCGGCGTCTCTGAAACACACGGACATTAGACACAATGAGAAGCAATGAGAAGGAAACAGAGCTAAGGCGAAATTAATGGGTGGTAAAAAAAACTGACACAAAGCTACATTTTCAAATTGCAAGAAATCTACCGAGAATAGAACCAGGATCGCCTAAGCACCCAATCACAGTGGCCACGATGCAGTCGAGGTGTGTGCCAGGAAACGACGACCCTAAGGACATTCATCTCCACGTGGTCTCCGCGCACCCTTCCTATGCTAGCTGACACCCTTTCCGAGTCACCCCCAGCACGTCAGTCACTCCAACTTACCATCCGTCATCCAGTCACCTCTGTACTCCACCTCCACCAAGGCAGAACACGAGGCATTTCCATCGTCACCCTAGCGACAGGTTGCTGTTTGAGAACTCACTCACACAGTCTCCACTAGACCCATTGTGTATGCAAGGGCACATAAACCCTCCAAATGCCATTTTGGACATGACACTCCAGGCGGTCATGTCACCATCCATCTACAGGCAGGCCGATCAAAGTGACACAGGACATTGCTCCCCACCTCCCTTTCCAGTTGGCTCACGTTGCAGTGACAACAGCACGACTCTCGTTCCGCCCGAGTCCAAGTGTGCCGGGAGGTTTCTGAAGGTACAGTCACCCTACGCTACCAGTGTTGCATGCATGGCCGAGACCAGCAAGTCGTTCTTAACCGCAGGATGACCAACCCCACTCCCCTATTTTACTAACTTGTGTGACCAGCTACACTGCGAGATGCAAGTTTGTATGTAAATGTCCAACCCTTCCTCCAGTTGCAAAGTAAAAAGGGGAAAATGCCAAAACTGTCACCACGAACCCACTACCTGCCTGGGCTAGCTCATCCTTCTTCAGGAACACCCTCCTCCAGTCCACCGTTTCCACCAACCGACACGCAAGCGCTCGCAGAGGCTCGTGGGTTTACTTAACTTTTACAATTATTCATACTGAACTTTGATACCACCGCAGCAATTACGACATAAGTAAGATCCCTTTTGGCACACACAGCCTACAGGATAGGTAGATTTCAAAGTACCTATTTATTCTGGAAATATTTTGGAACCTTCTATAAACTTCTGTAACATTTTAAGAAATTAATGTACATAATATATTTATGTTCTCAATTGTTACAAAATGATCAATTAAATATTTACGTGAGTAGTAAACATTCTGCCTGTGAATGTCATACGAATAAACTGCAATTTGGCAAGTGGAACTAATTTTTCATGCAGCGAAAATATTATTTTAAAATCAATGTATCCAGCATTCAATAGTTTACAACATATTGAATAGCTTAGAACGAATTTCATATGATATGCCAACTAAGGAAATATCTATTTTTTTTTTACCTTCAAACACTATTTTTCATCTCTTGCACAAAAGCGTGGTCATATAAAAATTGTATTTGCAGTTTGCACCAAGGTTTAGGATAAGATAGTTTAAAATAAATTCAAACGAAATATATAGTAAGAAAGTTTTAAATTTTTTAAATTTCACTGCATCTTTTTATGATAATAATTTGTTTAATCAAAAACTGTTTCACCCAAAGTTTTAGATGAAGTTTAGGATTTATACAATAAATTATAATGGATATAATAGTATATCTATTTTAAAAAAGTAATGATTTTTTTTCTTTCAAAACTTGTTATTTTCACTCATTGCAGTAATGGTTGGGTAAACAAAATTTATTTTAAGAATATTTTTAGTTGATATTTAGACAGATAAACAAAAAATAATTGATTCAATAGTGGACCAGGTAGGGAAGTTTTAGTCATTTTTTCATTCCAACCCCAGGTTTATTCAACCCCTTGTAATAATGGTTTGTAATGTAAAAAATGGTTTCAAACATAAGTTTTAGATAAAAATTATAAGATTTACAACCAATTTTTCTGGGGATGTTGCATGTTGTTGCCATGTTTATGGACATAGTGGCTGGTGGTGTTGATGCAAGAATCGTTGAGCTGGTTGGTAGTAGGCAGTAAAGGTAGGCAGCTTCAGCAGATTGGGATTTAATAGACTTAAATGTCAGTACGTGGTTACCAGTCCTTACGTAGGTTACGTAATGTGTGATACACTTACGTAATGAAAAAACACTATACTGAAATAGAGTCAGTATGATGGCACATTAATGAAAATGAATGTCGTAGTGTTTTGTAAGCGCGTATAGTGTGTTTACAATAAGCTACGTATGACACAAGTAATTTTACAGAGACAGTGCACATACTAACGTGAGTGGAGTTCACGTTTGCAGTCTTCGGTGAAGTGAGAAATACTTTAAACACACAAAAGGTGGTGTGCCTGTTCTATTCTTTACTCCAGGAGCAGAAATGAGTGCTGTGCAAAACTGTTTGCGGACCACAACTGATACTTGGTACCAAGAGATTGTCTAGCAGGGTGGTTTTCAGTGTTAAATGATTATAACGCCTATAAGTATTACAGTAAAATCTCCATTAACGAATATTCTATTTAACGAAAAACCCCATGCAACGAAATAAAATTTTGGTCCCGCCGAACCGCCATAAGATCAATGCTGTTTTAACCTCTAAATACCGAATTTTATTTGTTACGAAATAGTGAAATTCCCTTTACAACGAACTGCCGCTTTTGAAAAACACGCAAAAATAAACATCTCCTACATGACATCCACTAATTTTTTTACATTCACTGCTTAAAAAATATGTGCGTATAACCGTAAAATAATATGCACCATCGCGGAAGACAATAAATAAACAAAGCATCATGGATAACACACGTCGTGAATACATGCCACACTGTTCAAAATGGCGGGTACATTTAGCGCTAGTGGCGGAAACCTCTCGTACCATCGCTCTGGCAAGACGAACAACTAGTATATTTTGCGTTTCTATGATTAAATATGTGCACACGCAAATACTTTTATCTAGGTGGAGTTCAATTTCCATTTTTTCAGTTTTCACTGTTGTTTATTTATTTCCATACGTAGTTACGGAAATCAACACGGTACTACTGTAAAATGAATTCTTATCCTAAAAAGCGGCGACAGATTGAAGTTAAAATAACATTAGAAATTTTAAATGTAGTTGATGAAGGTGGGAAAAAAAGTGATATAGCTAAACGTTTCGACATCCCGGCGTCTACACTTGCGACCATATTATCCAACCGGGAACAGATCAAAAACAACGCTTCACTGGTAGGAACAAATCGAAAACGTGTATAAGTATGTAAAAATGATGATTTGGACAAGATACTTTTTGACTGGCTAATGGAGGCTAGGGCATCTAACATCAACGTCTCTAGGCCGATTTTACAAGAAAAGGCACGCCAGGAAGCACTGGGGATGGGAATTGATAATTTCCAAGCATCAAATGGTTGGCCATTAAACAAGTGTATTCTATGTACTTTTTCATGTTTAATTCCTCATATCGTATTAAAGTCAGAAAGACAGTTCTAGCCATTTATGTGAAGCTTTATGATGACTAGAAATATATTGTGTGAAACCTCCATTTAACAAATCCCTTTACAACAAACACAACAAATTTTGGTCCCTTGAGATTTGTTAAATAGAGGTTTCACTGTATATTGTTGATTAGGCATTTATATTTGTATTTTATTTTTGCTCAAAATGTATAGATGTGGACCTGCTAATTAAGATATATATAAATGCCTTGTATTGTTTATGTTTATCTTTTAATATATCCCCTTTATGGTAGTCTAAGCCAGATCAATATTATGATTCACTATAATTGGTAAATTGTTAATTACTCAGTTGGAAATCCTCCAATGTATAGTTTTGAGAAGGCAGGATCAGTAACGTTACGTTTATTTGTTACAGTGTCATCACCGATTAGCAGCCAGTATACACTGAAAAACGTTTTTCACTGAAGTATTGACGTATTCTTCAATGTATATCACTCTTATTGTTAATGGCTTAGTAACGAAGAAATGTGTTTCTAGTTACTGTGACCCTCTCTATGTTATTTCCGCTATTTATGCCAACCCAGTGATAACAATATTTAAGATAACATTTTTTCTTCACTCAGCTCTTAAAACCATGATCCATCATATGCGTCCACTTCTTACACTGACGCTCAACAGATTGGCTATATTTGTTTATTACGATGATTACCTGAAGCAGACAATCGCTCAGCTTCCCATGCGTCAATGATAAATGTGTGTGTACTACGAATTAACCTGTTTTTAAAGACTAGTGTGTTGTAAAAACCTAAAAACCTTTAGGTACTTTATAACAACTAATTACAGAAAACGTCTTAAAGACCTAGGTTACTTGCCCTCCCCACTTTCCAAACAAATTTTATTAAAGATTTAATATGTTGTCGGTTCATATAAAAATCTTAGCTAGGTTTTCTGGTATAATTTAAAAACAGCTATTTATCTTTTTTTTAAGAAGTATTTGCATTGTTGTGGTGTGTTTTATGATCATAATTTACTCTGGTTCATGCTTTTCTGATGATTTGCTTGCTTTATGGTGCATAAGCCACTTAAAGTATTTTTTAACCTGTTTGCTTATTATGTATAGTCGCAGATTTTATGCTGACTTTTTGTTTAATAAAATGTACTGTGATCCATATGCGAAAATTTGCATTTTGGGTAGAACAAAATTAACGTTGTACTGTTGTGATTGACTAGATGCTTAAAAACCTAGCCTGTGTTGGTTTTTAATAAATATGTCACGAGTAAATATAAATTGTTTATGTAATTAAACTATCTCAGCAGCGGGTGTAGAGCATCATGAACTGTGCCGTTAAACTACATCTGCCGCCTGTCATGCAGCCATCCAGCCATTGGCATGTGACATGGCTGTCTGCCGCCTGGCGGGCGCCGGGCAAGAGGGAGAGACAGAGAGAAAGAGGGTAAAGGAGTGCATGTGGCCACACAGCAGTGTTTATGGTTCCCCTCTCTCGCCATTATGAACTGGCACCGTATTATCACGTCTATCCGGACAGGTTTTTTTTGTAATGCAACTGTGTATTTTTGCATGAGATTTCCTACGCTTTCTAGTTTCTACGGCAACATTTCATTCATGACAAAACTGCTGCACGCATGTTTTTATTGAGGAAACTGACAAAAAAAATTGATAAGGAAATAGCCTGCTGTTTTTTTTATCTTCGAGCGAGAAGGTGGGAAGGTAAACATGAGTATAAAATATAGCATTCCTTTCCTTTGTATTTTTCGTTAGATAGTGCTCAGATGAAGGGGGAGGGGGGAGGAAGAGCCTTAAAGGTTGAAGAGGGGAAAGACGAAGGACATCAGTGCAGTTTCTTACGTGGCAATAAGCTGAGACACGAACCATAAAGACTTCACTTGTATTCTACTGGAAACAGTTTTATGGCGCGACTCATATTCTAGGGCGACCATTACTGTGAAAATGTTAGAATTTTTTTTTGCCCAAAATTAAGGGTGCGACCAATATGAAGGGGCAACTCTTATGTGGGTAAATACGGTACTGATCAAAATCATGGTGGCCACTCACAGTCACCAAAAATATTCCCTGATTTTTCCCTGATTTCCCTGATAAAAATTCAAAATTTCCCTGATATTTACAATTACAAAAAAAAAAACATACCTTTGATGAAATAATATAATATTATAGAAAGAGATTACTCACATTTTAGCACCCTGCTGTATTTTCTTCATTATATACATACGGAAGTTCGTTAAATAACATAATACATTTTAAATATGTCACTTTACATTATAGCATCCCTTTCAATGACCTGCAGTCTGTGTTTTGTTTTATGTCTCTTCACAAATAAAAAATAAAAATTAATTAAATACACACTAGCATATCTTGTTACAAATTGCAGCAATTTCAAATGCACACTACAGTTTTCATTTATGATAATGATAAATGATTATGATAATGATAAAGCAAACAAGCAAATTGTCAATAAACAAAAATGTTTTTTCCTCAATACATGTATCACAGGAGCATCCTGTTGGAGAAATAAATTTACTTGGTTGAAAACAGGAAGTGAACTGCTAAGAAAATAACAGTAAAGTTTCGTAAGTGGGTCCTGCATTAGAGATTTTACATTTTCATACTGTGAAGTTTAAGGCTCTTTCTTTTCAGGATCACTACAAAATAATAGCTTTAGTGCCTCCCATTGTTTCAGCACTCTGTCAACTGAATCTAGGAGAGAGAGCCAACGTGTGCTAACATATTTCAAGATTTTGTGTGACTTTGCCCCACATACCTCTTGATACACTTTCAGATGATTCTGGCATTTTGAACTTTTTTCCAAGTAATAGAAAATATTAACCAAAAATGTCTCAATGCTAATTGTTAGCTATGCACTGGCTTTTTTTAGCAGCTAGATAAATGAGGTGACATGAGCAGCCTTGCACAACAATAGCGGGATGTTTTTCTTTAACAAATGCCACCACACCTTTTTTTGTGCCAATCATAGTATTGGCATTGTCACATGCAAACGCTACACAATTTTTCCAAGAAATTCCAAAATGATCAAATTCCTTATTCAGCACAGAGAAAATACCATATCATGTGTTGTCTGTACTCTCAACAAGGGATAACAGTGCCGTGCAAATTTTACCTTGTGTTTGATTTCAAAATGAAACAACTAATGGACAAATCTTCAGTGCATTACAATCAGTACTCCCATCGGTAGCTATAGCAAATGGTCCACTTACTAAAGAATCAACAATTTCACTTTTAGTTTCACCAGCCATATACTCCACTAAGGCAGATGTTTTTGTTCTCGCACAGCTGTATTTCTGTGTAATTTTTTAGTCCGGAAACATAGCTCTATACTAATTACCCAAATGATCGGCTACTGCTATCGGTAAATTGTGTTCTACCAGAAAACTTGTAAACAATAACTCTGCGTTTGTTACTTTCATTTTTCAGATGTAGCGAAAAACGACGATATAGATTTACTGCTCGCCACTGCTTTAAAATGTTCTGCATGTTTCTTTGATTCAATATGCCGTCTACAGTCATCCCTTCCACCATGTGCAGTCGAAAAGTCACACGTGCATACATTACAAAACGCGTGGCGTTCCGAAACATTTTAAAATGACAAGCATGGCCATTCTTTTGAATAGTTTGGTCAAAAGTTCTAAAGAATAACGTTCTCTTTTTTTTTGCCCCAGATACACATTGTTCTGTCACACGCTTCATTTCTACAACCGGTACTGAAGAACACAACACTATCGAACAACATAAAATGGTTTCACGTCTGTAGACACGACAAAAACATATTGATGAAAAAAATGGCTTTCAAGAAAGTAATTAAAACAACACAGGTTAGCCAAAGTACCGTACAACAATTATCGTGATGTAAGTAGCTAACAAACGATAAGTCCGAGAATATGTACTAGTATCGTACAACGGACGTAATACCATACCATTTATATTACAAAACACAAGAATAAATCTACTTATTTCGACAGTACATGCGCACATTTATTAGTTCCGTTATCTGCGCAATCACGTGATGTATTCGAACTGCGTTCACGAAACACGCACATCAGAAACAGAATTTTTTTTTCCATTACCATGCACCACAAAGCCTCGTTTCCGTAATAAACCAGCGATGTTCCGTAATTCCGCAATTCGGTGTTAAACCCGTAATAATTACGGAAAATCTGTAATGGTTGGCAGCTCTGCGGAAAAATACATGACACAAAAATTCCCGGTTATTAAAAAAATTCCCTGACATTTCCCTGATAATTCCCGATCAACGTGATTTCCCTGATAAATCCCGGTTTTCCCGTTGAGTGGCCACCCTGAAAACAGAGTTAATTTTTGGCCAAATTCCTTCTGTTTTTAAGCAAATCTTTAAGGCTAAGATCCTGAGTTTCTCGCGAGCGGGCAAAGACACGCGTAGTTATCTACGTCCTCAACAGAGTGCACTAGCAGTACGGTTGAACGATGTAGCGACGTGCGGAAAACTGGAGGGGGGTGGGAAAGAGGATGCTGTTCTCAGAATTCTTATCGCCCAGCGGGGTGTCATATTTACGACCGGTCATGGAGAGGGGGGTGGGAGAAGGGTGTACTCTGCCTCGGCGAGCATTAGATTTCCAATCCCTTTGCCTCTCTGGTTTCTTTTGCAAGAACGCTCGTTAACAGCTAACCACTACATTCAAATAAGTTGGCCAGTAATGTAGTTTTCCTGCCCCCGTAAAAAAAATAATAATTTTTTACTGTGTACTACAAAGGTTTTGCGCTCCAACAAATTTTATTTCTTTACACATTTGCGTATGTGTATTACACAAACAGTTGAACGTTGACCATCTAATAGCATGACGTTATGTTGCAAAGCGGTATTATTTGCTATATTTGATATCTCATTAGGTCTGTATTTTTCTGTGCAACTATATATACAGGCGAACTTTTTATACTATCGGAGAATTTTTTGTAGCTGAATATCTGTCTTAAAAATATTGCAGGTTATTGCATTAATTTTAGTGTTTTCAATGTATTATGTTTTTAAGTATGTATACATGAGGCTAGAGCTAGAAAAAGGTTTGGTTTGCGTTTTTAACTGACCTGCAGCTTGTGGCTTTTGATTACACTTCCTTTTTTTATATGTGATGTTTAAAAACGATGTTATTAGTAAATGTCCTGGCATTCGTACTTCTTGTAAAAAACATAATCATATTTGCGAAAAATAAGCTATCATTTAGTAATTTATTATTGCAATATAAATACTTGTGTATGCCAGTCGCGTCTGGCGAAATGAGGAGCTCCTTCATGCTATCCCTACTGGTGACGTCAAGCATCACTGGTAGTTCGTCTTTTATGTATTAACTGGAAGTCAAAGAGGCTCGAAATAAACATCAGTTGTAACTAATAATAATAATTACACGTCATAGGTTGTATAAGAATATTTCGGAGGGAGCTAAACAAAGGATATTTTATCAAGCATACAGATAAAGTGATATTTTAAGAGTAGTAATTCCTCCCCCCCCCCCCCCCCAACATCACCCACAAACTGACGGATTTATTGACACATCCGTACATAAAAAAACACTGCTCCAGAATCTGCACCTGAATCGTCTTAGTGGGGAAAAGGTGTACATAAATTACGATCACTGACTGAGGTTATACAGAAGGTAATCAACCAGAGTAAGTGATTAGGAGCAAGGAATACTAATGCAATAAATATGCCATTGATATAATTTAATGATAATTTTTACTCACGTTTTAAAAGTTGATATTGCTGAATAGCAAATTTACATTTTAAAATATTGTAACAATGAAAAATTGCGAACCAATAAATATTTTTTGCTGAGTGTATAATTTGATTATGTCTTAAGACAAATGGAAACTAGATATTATGAGTACAAAATATTTGTAAGTAATAAAAATTTACATAATAAAATACTTACATTCATGCAAAATACAAATATTTTTCTTAGATATACAAGTATAACTACAATTCATTTTCGGCCAACGAACATAAAGTTATGCTTTGGGCCCTGATAATAAATAATACCTACATAATTACCTTTTCACCAAAAGTACATGAGGTACAAAAGTCAACAAATCTTAAAACACAATAAAAATATACCCGGTATACATTATATTTTAATACAAACACCAATACAATACTAATTTTAACTGAACATTTTTTGGAGGTATGCATGATTTTATTAAAATTAATCAGAAAGTAATGCAGTTACATGTTTACAACCTTGCGTACTTCACTTGCCTTTGACGAATCCGGATATGTTCAATGTTTAGCCAGCCGAAAAGGATGTTTAGATTTTATTTTTAAACGCATGTGAAATTAGTCCTTTCTTTTAACACTTCATCGCTGTCACGTGAATTTACGGCATCTTACATTATTATTGTACTTTTGTTTTGTAGTAACGATCGGTAGGCTAAATATGTACATGTGTTTGTTAAAACTTCGTTTTAAACATCCATAAATTAATTTTGTCAATTAATTTATTGATACCAGTAAAATACAAAATAAATGATATTTATTTTACGACCTCTTAAATTATTTAAATGATATATAAAATATGACCAAATGTTTTTCAAATGAAGACGTATTTTCAACTAGAAGTACGCGAGAATTACACAGATTCATTTACTTGTGTATTGCATAGCATACTTCACGTCCATTTCTGACAGCCTTGCGAAGTCACTTCCAAAGTATCTACAAGTATATTCTTCAGGCGAATTCGGACACGGCATTATAATCTTCCATTATATCTAGAAGACGTGTTCTTACATTTGCTTGGAGTTTTAAATTATTTTTTTGAAATAATAAAGGCAATTCTAAAGTTTAACTCCATTGCAGAAACACTTACGCAATATATTTGGTGGTTCTCTGCAAGTTTATTTTGTGTTTTATTCTATTTCGATAATGAAGTCAATCTGAATTCATTGCCTTTTTTTCAGATTTGTTTATACATTAGATGTATATAAATATAAAAATTTATGTAACAGGATGAATCTTAAATGGTTTGAACAGTTATCTATAATGACTTAGTTGGTTTGTTCATTAAAAGCCTTTCTTTTTTACTGTTCAGGTTGGATTCCTTTATAACTCAAAAAAATTATCACGTAACTAAAAAAATTAATAAAAGAGCAAACTTCTGTTCGTATAAAGGTGTTAATTTTATGAAAATAATGTAATACAATTTGTTCTCTAGATAAGTAGATTTAGAAGTAAGACTTCATATTTCAGTCGTTACCATGGTACGACTTCCAGAAAAGTTTTACATATATATATATTTTTTATACAGAAGGTACCGGAGCTTGCAGGTTGCGCAGAAAGGAATTGTATTGTTTGTGATAGTTCTCTGTTGGCAGTAACACCTATGAGCTATGATGTATGTTTGATGTTCTGTTTCCAACTCATCGTTAAAACTAAATTTTACAGACTGATTATTATCCTTTGATTTAAAATCTAAGTTATTTACAGTGTTTAAAATATGCTTTCTTACGTTTAATAATATTTCGTATTGTTTGTATGATGTTTGAGTTACCCGCAAAGATAATGAGATAGTTATTTTATACTGCTTCTTTCGCGGTTTTTTTTTAATTTTAGTCTTGACAATAGGGAATGAATTATTCAGGCTGTGCTAAATAGATAGATTATGCTTTATGCCATTGAGATCAAACTCTTTTTTTTGTGCATTTTATAGTATTCCTAGTTTAGTTAATTTATCCAACAATATATTTATACAGTCAAGGGCTTAGATGCTTTATAAAAAAACTCAAGTGGTTCATAATCAGTTGCCGTGTATAGATATATTTTGTATAAAATAAGCATTATATGTTTTACTGCTTAGAGTTGATATAAAACCATGTATAAAATTTGAAAGTATTTTGAACTTTTCATACTTAAAATTATCATACAATGTTCAAATATTTTTCGATATAATTAAGGACACCTGTATTTCGCGAATACATCTCGTGTCAGGCTATTTCACACATAACTGTAGCTTTTTTCTTAGAGGTTTGGCGAATTGCGGGCGTGCAGCAGTACGGTAACTACGTCCTCATTGGCCCCGTCAAGTGCGGGAAAACAGCCTTCACTGACCACAGCCAATAATTACAAGAAAAATCTACAGTGTTTTGTAAAATACCTTGACACGAAATGTATTCGCGAAATACAGGTGTCCCTAGATATAAGACGTAATTGCTCGCTGACGATAATTTTCTTTACTGGTATTATCACCTTTCTTATGCAGGAGAATAGTTTTTGTAGTCTTGTGATACCCATTCTGAAAGAATTCCAATAATGGAATATGTGTTTATTATAATTAATGGAGAAGTGTATATACTATTAGCAAATGGATCATTAAAAATGTGAAAAGAAATTATAAAAAATTACAAATTAGTCTACTGCACATAAATCGCTGATTTTAAAAAGCCAAAATTACTATAACATTCAAAATATCACAGAGCGTGCCATGTAGAAAACACGGACGCATGTTGTTGTCTAAATGAAATAAATAAAATACAAGTCTGCGGCTTTAAATACCAAAGAAGTAAAATTAAAATGTTTCATAAATATTCCACGCTTGTAAGGGTACAACCATTCATTACACTGATAGGACATATTTTTTCTAGTACATCATACTGATTCCTAACCAGACACACATATATAAATAATTTGTGTTACACTTCAATTAATTTGGCCATGAATTAAACCTGATAAATAAACAATGCAAACAAGCGAAACTCTACAGAGTATCGTCAAATAAAACCTGGGCCAAAAGTAAATCAATATTTTAGTGCTCAATACAATTCGAAGGAAATGGAAGATTTTTTGTAGTATTATAATTGATCATACAAGGATTGCTGATTTGGTTTTGTATTAATTTTGAGCGTAAAACTACCCCGAAAATATTGAATAAATTTTTCAGTTAAGCTGCATATAAACTGAACTGGTTTGCTAGCTGTCTTGCCATCGTAAATATGACTATGAGTCTGATTGGTCATGTTGGTGATAGGCACGATTTTCAAGGCTGTCTCCCGATATTATATATGTGTTTTATTTTTATACAAAATGAAGCACGAATATGTTTTATATTTCTTGTGTGAGATACCAGTTGCAAAGACTTTGCAGTTTGATTTTATGGGTAGTGAATCAGTGGTATAAAATAACTTCATTTATTTTTTCCCGATAACATTTTTTTGACATTAGTATAATTTAATCACTCGCCAAGCAGAGAACCTTATTGTTTGTAGTCACGAAAAAAATTGTATTCAATATCAGCTAATAACTTACTATTGCTAATGTCATCAATCATGCGTGCCTATTTCTTAATTTTATTTTTTTAGTAATTAGAAAATAAAAATCGGTACTTTTCTGAATTTCCTCATTGAGGCTGCGACCCAAATTTCAAGTTTCCAGCCCTTTTGGTAGTGGGTTGGAATTTGTATAGGCCCAGTGGCGTAGCCAGGATTTGTGTATGGGGGTGTTAAGAAGCATGCTCCCCCCCCCCCCCGTATTAAAAAAGGGGGGGGGGGGGGGTTCGGGGTCCTCCCCCGGGAAAATTTGGATTTTAAGGTGTAAAATAGTGCTATTTTAGCAGTTTTCGGTCGGTACTTAATTTTAAATATTGTAATGGTAAAATTTTTTATTAATTTTAATATGAAATTTGTTTGAGTGATGAATAAGAAAAAATTAAAGATTTGGTGCTAAGGGGGGGGGGGGGGGGGTTGAACCCCTACCCCCCCCCCCCCCCCCCCTGGCTACGCCCCTTTATAGGCCAGTGTGTGAGCGAGTGAATTACTTTTTGCATATTCGAGCAATTCAAAATTTAGGCAATAAAGTTTAATTATAACAATTTCACGTAAGCTAGAAAGCTCAAAGGCTGGTAAAACAATAGAATTTTATTTCATATAATTCTAGATCAATTTCATCTTAGTATAACACACCCATTTAAACACATTTTATATACATAATAATTTCACTTCAGCAAGGTCTTCGGTTTCTTGTAACACAAATAAAATTACCTAAAAAAATTACTAGACATACTTAAAAAAGTTTTTAGATTGTAATATTTGCCAAATAATTTAAATAAATCTAACTGCAAATGTAAGAACACAATATAAAGGTCTTTAAAATTGTATTTTGGAAAATTACCTGAATGTTTATTTTCTAACACTCCTTATTTCACTTGTTCAAAAGTAATTACATGTATACATATGCGTGCGTGTGTGCGCGCACTTGGAACTAGTGTTTCTTTGATCATTTATAGTTGCAAATAATGTAGCGGAAGTTAAATTGAAAAATATATAATTCTTTCTGGCCAATATTTGTTTACAAACATAATTTTACATGACCCCAGAAGAAGAAAAAAAAAAGAATCGCCACTGCCTTGAAATTGTGTAACTAACGAAAATGTTTAACTGCTCAAGGTTAGTGATACAATAAATGCTTGGGTAGTGAAAAATCTATTGTTAAAAATCAAAAGTAATTTCAAACGACCTTTAGTTAACCATTGTTCAACGACAGCATCGAGAGATTGGCCCTTATTTTTGTATCGTTATATACATAACTAAATCATTACGGGAGGAAGTTGCCATAGGCGGCTGGTCCTTCAGTTACTATTTTTTTTAAACATCTCTATAAAGTTGCAATACTAACAATTAATATTTTGATCATAACTCATTTATGTAACATTACACCCAGAGGTATAGCCCATTCTACCAGAGCTAAAGTCGAGGTACAAATATAATTAAAGAAACATAATTAAATAAATATAACTAAAGAAATATAATAAATAAATTTATAGAAAGTCATTGTCATTTTGCAAATAAATTTTTTTTACAATAATTGAAATATTCTAATAAAATCTTAAACATTATTTATTTGTCTTGAATGTGTGATTCTTGAATAGAAATATAAATAATAATTTAATAATTAAAATTGATTTTGGAAGTTATATTATTATATGAAACCATTTTGCTATTATTGTAATACACCGTGATTGCAGGATTCATTCATGTGTTAAGGTAAAGAGTCATATCAAAATACATAATGAAGTCACTAAGATAAAAGGTATGTGAAATAATGTTGTAATAAAATTAGGGATGGGGCGAATCCTGATTTCCTCGAATCCGAATCCTAACTCAAATCCTCGACTGGAATTGCCGAATCTCGAACCCAAACCCGAATCTTTTAACAGATGATGTCCACATATCTGATGTTAAGTGAGATGTATTCTGCTTGCACTAAAAAGTCCCTTGACTTTATCACATGTAGTTTGGTACATTTCTGGTATAGCCTAAGTGTATATAAAGACAAAAATTTTTTTTTGAGAAATTTCAGTTTTCGTACAGATTAGCCGTTAGGATTTTTTTCTATAAATAAGCTAGAGGTCTGCGAGCCTAAGAATTTTACTTTGAGCCGAGCTCGAGCTTTTGTGGTACAGTTACACTTTTGGGAAATTATTTTTATCTTAAACTTAGTATAATGTTTGAATAAAGTATTAAAATGAAGTGGGCTTATTAATTTTGGGTAACTATTTACAGTGTGTGTTTACATTTTGGACTGCTAGAAAAAAATAACATTTTTTTCCATTGAATCTTACCTGTTTCCATTGGTTCATTAGTAACTGATATCATCCAACTAACATAACCCAGTATATGTTTGTGTAAATGTAACATATCTTTGGGAAAATTTCATCCTTGCCAATTTTTCTGGAGTCCTTACTGAGCTTCAACAAACTTAGCACCAAAAATCATGTTGTTTGAAAAGTACATTCACATTGTTTCAGAATTTCCACTTTTCAGCACAATAATTCTGAGAGAGATTTTCACAGAGTCTTATTAAATTCTGTTCTTTAATCTATCATGCAGAACAATAATTTGTTCTGCACGTTCAGGAGTTAAATTAGCTCTACGATTGGAGATAGTGTTTCCAGCAGAAGAAAAGCGTCTCTCGCTGGCAACCTGCTTGGCTGGAATGCTTTCGTAAAATTGCTTAACCTCAAAATTAGTGTCATAAATATCTGTAACTGGTCATTAAAGTTTAATCAATTGAAAGTAATTAAATAAAAACATTTTACTTCATTCAAATTACACTTGCAAAAAAAACATACACACATAAACCTACATGGAAATTAAAGTCTTTTTCAATATCCTGAAGTCTGAAATATGTTTACTCATGTCATTAAATGTAGAGCTGTATTGAAGAAGCCGATTTTGCCAATATTTAGTTGAATCGGCATTTCTGCCGACTTCCGATACAGTACGCTTGTTAAATTTTGGCCGATATTACTGAAAAACGAAAGAGACTGCCATAACCTAAAAATCCACGAGTACCATTTTCACTTTTGGTAGTAGTATTGCATTCTTTCACATCGCATTATTTCTTAGCAACATGTGCCAACCGTACATATCAAAGTTTAACATCCTTTTTTTTTTTTTAACAATGTTCTTTAATTTAATATGTCATAAATAAATAATACATTACTATCACGGTAAATATACATCTCGGTTGTTAAGGTAACTATAGTGCAAATATGGTAGCTATCATGCTTCTGAAGTGATTATGGTATTCTACAAAGAATCTTTAGTTCTTATTATGGTAATTATCTTAAAATAACTATTGGGTTTGTACTGTAGTTATGGTACATCATCCATATTTCTTCTTATGTTGTTGTTCATTTGTCTTTTCTTCATATTTACGTGCACCATTATTTGAGACAGGAAGTTTCAGAAAAAATTTTAACGGACTTTATATCACACATTTAATGGCGTAAATAATGAGACCTCGGGCAATTTAAACGCTTTATACGGAAAAACCTACCATGCAGAACCTCGTAAGCGAGTTTTACTGTATTTTTTTCCGTAAATAGTAAAAAACCGAATCCTTTGACGAATCCTATATCAGATCCGCCGAATCTTCGAATCCCTAGGATTCGGCGGATTCGGCGGATATTGGATTCGGTCACCCCATCCCTAAATAAAATGTAATGTGCGACGTTCACGTAGATGCCCGTAAACGAAACAGGTTAGATATTATAATCATATTTAGCACTTTAGTATTTCCAAAATAAGTTTTTTTTAAGACGCCGAACTATTATAATAAATCTCTATCTACTAAAACAATTCAGTAATTGTAGTTAGATGATTTTAAATAAAAAATTCTCTATGAATAAATTTGTCACAAGTGAAGCATATTAATAATAATTTATATCACTGAAAAGCTGACAAATATATCTATAGAAATTGTCGACAACGTGAGACGGTTTTCATTTCATTCATTACTATTGCTGATACTAGTGTTGTGTTTTGACCGTTTCGAAGCGATAATATTCCCGCCTGAACTCCTGCGATATTAGAGCCATCTAGTGGGTAAACTCAGAACTAATCGGAGCTCTAGCGGCAAACTGTTGAACTCGTTCCTTTCATCAGCGGCAAGTGACAGTTAAATCACAGTATTTAATACTCAGATTATTTAAATTCTGTATGTTGTATTAAAAAAATTAATAGACAGAATTGATCATTGTAACTCCTTTAAGTTGTGTGCAAAGTAACAGCCGTGTACCGTTTAAATATATACCTAATATTTAGTTTTAAAAATTTCAAAATTAAAATTATATAAGAAAGCATTTTTTGAGAAAAATTTTATCGTCATATTTACAAAATTCAAAGTTTTATTTACAATTCTGTCTAGTATGTATTTTTTATCTACTACGATATTCATGGGAGAAATAATTTTCTTGGAGGCTGCAAAACTAAGGATCTTAGCCTTAACAGTTTCATATAAAAATTACATATTGAGGATATTTTATTTATGTGGATTGTGCATAACCTAATGGGCGCGACTGACCGGTGTCCTCGGTGGCGTGGACCCCCTCCAGGTGGCACAGCAGCTGGCCAGCGACGGCGGGGTGCGCAGACACCTGGCCCTGGTACATGCAGTCGCTGACCCAGCGCATGACGAGGGCGTTCATGCGGTGCTGCACGCGCAGCATGCGCAGGCAGGCGTCGCCCAGGCGCTCCGCGGCGCGCTCCATCAGGCTCCGCTCCAGGGGGCAGGGGCCGGGCGACTGCACGGTGGGGGGCAGCTGCATGTGGTCGCCCGCCAGCACGGCCCTGCGCGCTCGCGGCAGTGCCACCCAGCTGGCCGCCTCCATCGCCTGCGCACTCACTTCCATCTTACTACTGCGACTGGATTTACTAGAACTTGTCTGCTGCTGCTTTTTATGCCAGTTTACCGTTTTATTTGATTTTCACCTGTGACCCCACAACACTGTCGCAATGTTTTATCAACAGTCGTCCCAAGGACTTTATTTCATTTGGTGGCACCGTGGACACAAAGCGTGCCTGGGATTTGACTAAGTATGATTTTTCTGGAAGAACGTTTTAGCCTCGTGTCCCTACCTCCAAAGTGTTTTGTAATAAGAGCCGAGAAACCACTATGCTGTTTCATGTGGAAACTCTGTGGAACTTATGTAATGGTGTTCATTGTGTGTATATATTCAAAGAAACCAAAATCAATTCCAAAAATCACCATTAAAAACATGCCCTGATTGGCTACCAAGTCTAACAAATAAACAAAAAAAAGGCACGATTTTATAATAAAAATGTGTGCATTAATAACAGTAAGACTATCCAAAAGCTTTTAAATAGCAAGAGGCATCTTCAAAAACAAATCTTTACTCTTACAGCAAATGTGAGCATGTGGATATAGTTGACTATTGAGGAATGTTTACAAGCTAAATGAACACGCTTTGGGTTCAGTACAAAAACTTTTCCTGTTACTGTTACTACTACCAGCAAATGTCTGGCCCTGCATGCCTAAGTCTAGACATAAGAAACTACCACAACAGCCATGTGACATGGTAGAGCAGGCTTTGCTGATGCATAAATTGGTAACAGCACTAATTTTCCAAAGCATTGTTTCTTACAATGTGAACTTCAGGCAAAGTAAAAATTTCCTATATACACATCAGGTGTTTCCCTGCACATTCCTCCACTTAACTGTGCATGAGTAAGTCCTTTTTTTCCTGTAATTCCCATCTTTTCTGGGTCAGGGACTCCTAGAGTATTTAGTATAATTCAAAAGAATTATATCTGACACAGTAAGTAAATTTTTTAATGAAAAAATGTGTGATATCTGTGTATATAAAAGACTGGTTATCAGAGTGGGCACCTGGGAGCTCTCGTCCACGACCACGGCGCCGAAGTGGTCCTCCTCCAGGTACTTGAGCACGGAGGCGTCGCCAGCGGACAGCAGCGTGCAGGCCACCACGTCGCGCCCGCGCAGGATGTCGCGCGTCACCAGCTGCTCGCGCTCCAGCAGGTAGCTGCGGTAGTGCTTGATGTCCAGCAGCAGGTCGTCGTCGGCGCGGCCCTGGCGCGCGGACCGGGCCTCCAGGCGGCGCAGGCCCACGCGCAGCGAGCGCAGCTCCTCGCTGGAGGAGAGCGCCGTGTCCAGCAGGCAGGCCTGCAGGCCGGTGCGCGCCGGGTGTCCCAGCCGCACCACGCTCGCGCGCCCCTGCAGCGCCAGCGCGCTCAGCAGGTTGTCCACCGCGACGTTGGTGTGCGCGCACACCAGCACCTGCAAGCGAGCAGCCCGCTTTGTGGCTCGTGCACACCGCCACAGGACCATACAATAGCTCATTTGATTCCCAAGAAATTACATTAAAAAGGGAAGTAACAGCAATTAAAACTGACCAAACACATCTCTGCTAGTAAATTCGTATTTATGAGATTATTAGGTAATCGTATTAATTGACACGCCTGATTATGTAAAATAATAGAAACTGTAAATAGTACTATAAGTACTTGCTGACGTTTAAAACCAATCCAGTACCACCTAGAAGGCAGGTCCACTCGAACGGCATCATGGCACAGTGCGCTTCTGTGTTACACGTTTGTCTCTTTCTTTCCGTTTCTAGTAGAGATGACCTGACCGTCAGCAGCCTCTCGCTGGCTCATCTCGCTTCTCTCCCGCTCCACACGCGAGGCTGTCTGAGCTGCAGGTAACTAACTGCGAGACACGCTTCAACTGCATTGCCACACATAAACCAAGATGATCGCACACAACTTAGATTATAAGCCAATTCTTTGAGGTCTACAAATATCGACATTTAATTTATTTTGATGGTGATCAACCAACAGGTTGGTAAGAAACCAATGAAAACAAGCTAAAAATAAGAGTTAAAAAAAAGAAGTTATTTTCCGTTTATAAACTTAAAATGGAGAATAGGTTTTTTTTTTGTGACTAGACTAAACACAATAATGTAGTCGCAGACATCAGTTTTAGAGATGTTAATGCAAATAAATAAGAAATTTCTGTACACCAGAAATTATGCCTTTCTGTTACAAAATACCTAAGTTTACCTGCTATTCCCCCATTAGTATTTTTTATACTGTTGATGTTATCAGTTCTAAGTAACTAGTTTAATGTAACCAAGTATTGTCCTTGTCCTTGTGTGCGGAGGTGCCGGCTTGCATGGTTGTCTTCCTTGCAGGGGTGCTCACTCGCTAGTGCCGACTTGTTTGTGCTGCCTGACCACGTGCAGTCTTTATATTTTCCTGTATTTGTGATTTTTTTTACAATCGTGCCCACCATTTTGGTTCCCAACTTTCTGTGGGCATTTCACAAATTTAAAAAAATATATAATCAGTATAAACAAATGGTTGAAACCAATCAAGCTGCATTTAGAACATAACTGGTTTTGATGTTGGAATACAAATTGATAGTCACAATCAATTTACTACCATATGACATATGGTAGTACCTTACTTGCTGCTTTAATATCTGACAAAAATATGTTGCAACTCAAAAACCAAATAAATTGACGTAAATAAAAGTGCTGGATACAAGGGAAGATTTGTTGTAAATGTATTCACAATATTCCAAAAGTTTTGCAAGTATTAGAGAACCGATTGATGGATTTTGCATTATCGTACGGAACTCCCAGTGTGAGTAAACATTGCTACACCTAATAAAAGAGTTTATCAGCATGAAGATGAGCAGGTAGAAGTACCTTCTTGCCCATCTTCACCATTTGCAGGACATATTCCACGAGCACGGTGGTCTTGCCAGTGCCTGGCGGCCCGTGGATCACCGCCAGCTGATTGGCCGAGAGGGCAAACGCCACCGCCTCCTTCTGTTCATCTGTCAGGTGATCTGGCAACAGCACACCAGTGGTTTAACATAGCAAGCACAGCAGCTAAACCTGTTTATCACTCAATGTAGTACATAGTCAGATCATGCGAGGGAACGTAAACCAAGAAGCCAAGATTGGAAAGAGGGTTAACATTCTGGCCTTCTATGTGCATTAGCGCAATATGGACACAAACTACATTATTCAGCCGTTTCAATCTAGAGATAATGTCATATGGTTTTATTTTTAGATTTTTTTTTATAAAACATGCGGTTTCAGATTCACTGTTTTTATTTTTAGAAATTTAGTTTATTCAAAAAAATAGTGAACATTTCAATTTGTACAACATAAAATGTTTTTAATACTTTTAATAATTTTGATTATAATGCATAATGCATTTCTGAAGTAACATAATTTGTACCAAGTACAGTATGTCGAGGACGGAATAACTCGAAACAATACACACATAATGTAAAAATAAGTTATTAAGAGATACAAAAATAAACTACGTACAGTCAAACCTCAATAATACAAATATAAAGGGGCCATTATTTTGTCATTTTGCAAAAATGAGGTTTGTATTAACCAAACTATTATAAAATTAAATCACAAAATTTAAACAATTTCTAAATCAAATTCCAATCAATTTAAAACTTGCCACAATTTTATACCACATATAATGTACTTTTTTTTTGGGATTGTCAAATAAAATCTTAGGATTTTAGTATGCTAAACCCGAGGCTTAAAAAAATATTTTCTGTTGTATTACACTTAAAATTAAGACCAAAGATTAAAGCAAAGGTTACAAATTACTTACAAAACGACATACTACCATCATTTTCAGAGAATAAAATTTCTATATAATTTCTATATAATTCTTGATTGCTAATAAATTTTCAAAGAATAAAGTTTCCAAGCATTTTTCGCTAACCTACAATGAGCCAAAGATATGGCATCAGTATTGTTATAAATGTAACTTTATACTTATTCATTAAATTATTCTCAGAAATTTGTATTAAACAACATTACCTAAAAGAAACTGTTCACCCTTGGAATAATAACTTGGTATTGTAAGGTGGTTAGGCCCTGACCTACCCGCAACATTGATTCTTGTAACATGGGGGTTTTGAGAATATAAAAAATATTTATTCTTGTGTTATGTTTGATTTTGCAATATTTGTCTTTGCATTCCTTAGATGTTTTTTTCTATAAGTCCTTTTTTTCCTTTGGTGACTTCTGGCAGAGGTAATTATAAATTCAAGATTAAGCCACAATTTGGGAAGAATGAGTAAAGAAGGGTCGCCCAGCTGGCGCCAAGAGGTGTTTAAAAGTGTTAACCTAGTTAGCTGTGATTGGCCAAGTGACATTTCACTTTATTTGGGAGAAAATTGCCGTAGGCTGCCGCCATATTGTGCCAGAACTATTTCTTTATAGGTTGCCAGAAGTTATTGTAAGCTGTTACATAATGATAAAGTAAATGAATTTGTGGTTTTAAATCTTGTATTTTTTTTTGTTAAGCTTATGTTACTTTGAAGTGTATGTTTAGTTGAAGTAAGTGCAAATATTGATCGCGGAAGGATGTGTAACTTTGTCTTTGGAGAGAGAGAGGCTTGTAACGGTGAATTGGAAGGAGCTGTGAAAAGGTGGTGAAAATAAAGCTTTTCTTTTGTAGTTGGGCGTTATTAAATTTATTACTGGAAAGGGTGGCGTCTGGGATTGGAATGACCTATGTGAGAGTAGTTTCCACAGGGCAAAACCCTTTTCGTGGACAATTGTGTAATCCGGCACCCTGATTTCACCAAGGAATTCTACATCAGTTCAGATGCCTCCAGCTATGGACTGGGTGCAAAGTGCTTCCAGCTAGGGGAGGAGGGGAAGAACACCTGATAGCCATGCTGAGTAGGAGTTTGAATGCAGCTGAAAGGTCCTATACTGTTACAGAACGGGAATGTTTGGCAGTAGTGTGGAGCCTCGAGAAATTGAGAAATCTAGTGTTAGGCAGTAAAATCATAGTGCAGTCCGATCATCACTCAATAGCTTCCTTGCAATTATGCAAACTGATGGGGAGCCGTCTGACTAGGTGGTGCCTAGCTCTGCAGGAGTATGACATGGAGATTGTTTACATCTCGGGCAAGGAGAATGTGGATGCAGATTTACTAAGCAGGACGATAATAGAGCAAGGGGAGTTAGTTATGGAGGAGAAATCCTGAGCAGGACCCATTATGGCCATTATTAATGTGGAAAAGGATGATGAACTATTTAGGAAATTCACCAAGTTAGGGGAGGCCCAAATAGAAGATGAAGTCTGGGGCATGATCATAGGGGTATTAGAAGATGAAAATAAAGATGTCAACCAACCACAAATCCAGAAGCTGCTTTTGTGGTACTGTATAACGGGGAAAGTACTCTATAGGAAGGATGCTTCGGGAAAATGGAGACTATGTATACCTAAGATATTGGTCAACCAATTAGTATGGCATCTTCACCGATCCACTGGACATTTTGGGAATAAAAAGGTATTTTGGTTAGCAAGTAACAGCTACTATTGGTCTTACATGGAAAAGACAATTAGGAAAATAATCAGTAGTTGCAACATTTGCCAAAAGGCAAAATACCCGAATCGTAATTGGGAAGGTAAATGGGAACCGATTGTTCCATCAGGACCGGATGATCTTTTAGCTGTGGACCTATATGGCCCACTGCCCAAGTCAAGGGGAGGTGTCCAGTACATTTTCACGGTATTAAATGTTTTCACCAAGTTTGTGCTTTGCTATCTTTTAAAGAAAGCCACGGCAGCGGCATGTGTTGACAAATTACTCAATAATATTTTGAAAGAATGGGTTTACCTAAGAGAATACTGAGTGACCACGGTACCCAGTTCACTGCGGATGTTTGGCGCTGGGAGTTAGCCTGGAAGGGCGTTGATGTGATCTATAGCTCTGTCAGGCATCCGCAGGGGAATCCGATTGAGCGTGTTATGAGGGAAATAGGGAGATTGCTACGCACCTATTGCCATGAGCAGCACAGCAAGTGGGCTGAAGCTGTACCATTATTAAATAGGTTTTTTAATGAAAACATTCACAGCATTACAGGTTTTTCACCGCATGAACCTATCAGTGGTAAAATTCAGAGGGACAATTTAGCCCTAAAATTTAAGTTTCCTAGTGGGGAGGAGGATCAGACTAGTGACAGGATTGAGGAAGTTAAACTGAAACTTAAGCATGCAGCATTGAGGAGAGGAGTACAACAGAGAGTTATAAGCAGTAACTTCAAGGTAGGGGATTTGGTACTGCTCAGAGTTGGGGGGAGAAGTGATTTTATGTTAAAAGAGACGAAAAAACTGGGACTGCTATATGAAGGGTCGTTCAGGATCACTAGGGAATTAGGAAAAAATGTCTGGGAGATTGGACACTTGACTGGTGGCGGGGGTGTTCGAGGTAGCTTCAACCAATATTTGTTAAAGCCGTACATTAGTGAAACATAAATACAATCATGTGGCACCATTTTCAAGTTGATTGGGGTTTCGAGAGTTGTTTCATGTTATATTGTGAGTAAGTTTGATTTGATGTTTCTTGTGTGGTTAGTGAGGTAACGGGATAACCTGCATAACATGTTGGCTTTAAGCAGGAAATCTGTTGAGACATTTTGGGACTCTCATAATGGGGTTTTTGGTAAGAGCCAATGTGGTTTTATTTTATTGATGGTTGTGTACAAGCAGATTTGTGCTAAGGGTATCTTTTTGTTTTGTTTGTTAATTACAAGTCTATAATTTTGTCTACTGGGATTCTGTGACACTTATTATTTATCGTGTCAGAGAGAATAACTAAGTAAAACTGAATACTTCTAACTGGCTATCGTGTTTTGTGAAATAATTGGTGTAAAGACCACAAGAAAGTAACTAAGGGAGAATTGGTTGCCGGCTTGCACATACCTCAGGCAAAAGTTAAATTTTGTTTACTCAAACTCCATTTAATTTGGGGGGTTGTAAGGAGGTTAGGCCCTGACCTACCCTCAACATTGATTCTTGTAACATGGGGGTTTTGAGAATATAAAAAATATTCATTCTTGGGTTATGTTTGATTTTGCAATATTTGTCTTTGCATTCCTTAGATGTTTTTTTCTATAAGTCCTTTTTTTTCCTTTGGTGACTTCTGGCAGAGGTAATTATAAATTCAAGATTAAGCCACAATTTGGGAAGAATGAGTAAAGAAGGGTCGCCCAGCTGGCGCCAAGAGGTGTTTAAAAGTGTTAACCTAGTTAGCTGTGATTGGCCAAGTGACGTTTCACTTTATTTGGGAGAAAATTGCCGTAGGCTGCCGCCATATTGTGCCAGAACTATTTCTTTATAGGTTGCCAGAAGCTGTTACATAATGATAAAGTAAATGAATTTGTGGTTTTAAATCTTGTATTTTTTTTTGTTAAGCTTATGTTACTTTGAAGTGTATGTTTAGTTGAAGTAAGTGCAAATATTGATCGCGGAAGGATGTGTAACTTTGTCTTTGGAGGGAGAGAGAGGCTTGTAACGGTGAATTGGAAGGAACTGTGAAAAGGTGGTGAAAATAAAGCTTTTCTTTTGTAGTTGGGCGTTATTATATTTATTACTGGAGAGTGATCCACTGCAGTATTATATAATAATCATTCTTTTATATTTAACAAATTACTTAGGTATCACTATAACTCATATGTAATTTTTAAGGACTGTGAAACACTTTGTATTAATGAGAATTTTTTATTATTAGGGTTTTTGTTAATGAAATTCACTTTATCATTTTTTTTTGTATTTATTTAGTCTATACATTTTAGTATAAACTTTGTGCTGAATAAATGTCATTCACTAATCAAATTATATGAAAAAAATTGTTGTGATTATGTATTAACTTTTATTTTATATTTTCACTGTTACATGGCATACATGCTTTTCAGTGTAATTAAGACTTAAATTCTTATCAATATTTGAAACGATTGCGCTTCATGTTACTACACGAGAGACTGTAAGGCAATTAACTGTTAATATATGAGTGATTTTATTTAATAATATACACATCAAAGCTTCTTTAGTAATGTAAACTTAAATTTTTGCAACCAGTAAACATGAATACCACAGAATACAGAAATTTTTACTACTTCAAATATGTAAGTCTTGATATTCTAGACGGCAATTAAAACTTCAGCATCCGCAAAGTTTACGCGCCAACAACATAATGATAGTGACCATGTTTAACTTATATCTATGAACAAACATGATCCAACACTGTGGGGGAAAAGGAGGGGGGGGGTGTACCTTTATCAGAGAGTCTCGTACATCCCATTTACTTTATTAATCATTAGAAGAAATTCCAGAAATATTTTGCATTTTTTGACATTTCCCAATTTTCTTTAACCATTTATATTAAACAAAAAAAATTTCTTATTATATTGAAGTATCCCTTAAATTTTCCTGGATTTTTAAACTTGCATCCACTCTGTGTTCACTACATTTATATGGTTGAGAAAATCTCCTATGTTATCAAAAACAAATAAAATCACATTTAAAAAAATGATAGATACATGTATGTACTGGTACGAAAACAAAGGAACATGCCAAAGCAAAAAGATTACCAACAAAGCTTTGTAACTACGGATACATCTGTTCCTCCCCGCTCACCGTTGAAGAACACGACGTCCGCCGCGGTGAGCTGCGCACGCGTGACCCCCATCCCACCGAACATCACCAACACCACTGGGTGCTTCAGCTGGTACAGCTGCACCAGGTTCTGGATGGCACTGACACAGACAACCACACTCGCTGCAACCCTGCAGACAGGCGGGCCCCTCTTCCCCCACTCCACGGTCACAAGGGTCGTGGTGTAGAGGACAACTATGAGCAGTAACTATAGTGTTATATGATGGAAAAATGAAGATAAAGGTGAAGTGCTTTCAAGAATCTCTTTGGGGAGTTTCATGCCTAAATATTATTCTGAAAATAGATGGTGTTAGTCATTCTCACTCTCTTCTAAAATTACAGTTTAAAAACAAAATATGGAAACAGAGCCACAAATAGGCTCTCAGCATATTTATTAATGCTAAAATAACCCCCCCCCCCCCCCCCCCCCCAATAATGATAGCTAGAGCCAAGATTTTATGATGATATAAAAAAAAAATTTTTTGTCATTATAAACAGTGGTTTTGTCTTTAGTGTCATTAAAAATTAATACATTTGTAAAACCAACATATTTTAAATTAGAAGCTTATGTTTTGTCAGTCTTATTTCTTTAAAACTATTAGTATGAATCAAAGAATCAATATGGAATAAAGAGCCTACAATAATTATACTAATACATTTTATTATGATGTTTCTTTGCAGGATTTACTGTATTTTCTTTGTGCTGAAAAAAAAAAGTTTGCATAGAAACATAAAAAGTACATACTTTATGTTTTTAAATACAAGCATTAAGTAAAACTTAATGAAAAGAATTCTATATTTTAATAGACAAAATGACATCATTCATGTGATAATCGCTGCATTTAGTGTTTTGCCTTGCATTTTGGTTTGTGTGGTGTATTGCATTCCGTTCCGATGTTTGGCGGTGTATTGACTTCAATTTCACTATTATTTCGGTTTATCGCTATTCACACTATAATCTTGCCTCTAAATCAAACAGTTCTAAAACTGTGAGGTTTTCCTGAAGCTCTGAACACCGTAAGTTTGCCCAGGTAGGTGGGTCCCTTTATCCAGCACGTTGCACACAACGGCCATTCCTGATTAGCCTTTGGCTGAATTATTGAACATCAATAAAATTTTAATGGGATTACCAAGGTAAAATTGTAATACAGAACAATGCTATTTAAAACAAGATGTAACAAGCTGTTCTACTGAAAGAAAAAAGAGAGATTCCTCACAAAATCATTACCGTAATGTACCAGTGAAATATTAAATGTAAACCACTCGAAAACATGAAACAATCTACTGAAATGAAAGTAGACCATAATAATAAACTCACAAAAAACTCTGAGCAAGCTAAAAATAACGGATGCATCAGTTTGGAAGTGATTTGGGTAAAATTGTGAGTTAGGCATCCACAAAAAAATATATAAATGATGATGGTTTTGGGGTCTATGGACCATTAATCGAAAAACCATGTAAAAATTTTCTGAAAGTCACACCATGGTAACGGCTACAATAGGTAGTATTTATTTGCAATCTACCTAAAAAAAATTAAATTTTTAACAATTTGTATATGAACATCGATAATTCCAATGAGGTGGTTATCAACTTTCAGAATACCTTCTTAAAGAAATATTGTTAACTACTAGCAGCTAAGAACAAGTTGTGGATATGTGAAAATATGGTTGTCTATATATTAGGTATCTATCCTTCATTAATATAATTAGTGTTACCCCACTTATTCATAAGTATGTTTATAACATTAAACTGTAATGGATGTTCAAAATAAATTAATAAGTAAATTATATATATTTTTTAAATTGGGCATCTTGCCAGCACACTCACAGATAAGTTTTATTTTGCAAAATGTACACACAAGTGTCAAACACTAAATTTTAATTGTCTGACAAGTAGGCAACCAGCACTAAACATAAAATATTGTGCATGTCTGTGGCACAAAAGTAGTGAACACTAATGGTACTCTAAAAACTTATAAGTAGTGACTGGCCAATTAAATCCTCCAATACCATCAAGTCCTTAGTATTTGAAAGATTCGAAATTCGAATAGAAAAAAAAATAGAGTAAATCAAAAATTCAACACTGATAACCTCTGAAGTTAACTAGATCAATTTTTTTTTCTCCATATCTATCTTATTATAGTTCCCCAAGATATTGTACTTTCAACATGTAAATAAAATTATCATATGTATTGATTTTGGAATCTTCAGTAGAATGTTTCAACACCATAGTTAATATTTTTCATTTACTTTACATGCTTTTATTTTTGACCCTTCACACCTAGTTTCGGATTTGAGGAAATTGGGATTCAAACCATCCCTATTTATAAGCCAAACTAAAAAATATGAAGAAAATAAATAAATTTAAAATTGGCGTGAAAATATTAAGTGTGTATTGTTAATTTCATCAATACATGGTTAGGGTGCCGTGACCCAAAAATGTTTGGGAAAAGCCGGTCTAGAGCATGCTAATCAAGCTTGCATTTGAGAAGTGAGCATTGTGTTCTTATAAGTCAAAAAGAATTATTTGATGCAAATTAAAGATGAGAAATCAGGTTATTTATTATGTGGTAAAATGAATAAAACAAATAATATAACAAGAGACTCAGAAGACTCAGAACTACCACCACTAGTTAAATATGCATTATGAAATGAATTGAAGGTGTAAATTTTAAACTTTTGAGGTACTTTCATCCAGATATCAATTAACCCTCTGCATGGAACACCGGCCTGTGGGGCCGGTATAGTTTCGAATTTGGGCTGTAGAGCGTGCAGGGTGTTACCCTCCTCGCCCTTCTTGTAAGAGAGTCTCAAAGCATCCTCGGACAGCAGGTAGTCATTATTAGCGTCCGGATATTTCATCCTTGTGGTCGCCCATTAACGCTTTTCTGAAACCTCCAGGGTCTCCTGGACCGGTGTTCCCTATAAGGTAAGTTTCTTCCCGGTCTGACAGACCGTTATTCCTCTTTATGTGTATTATTCACCTGGTCTCAAAGACCCGTGTTCCCTTTATCGTAAAGCCGTCTATGCGACTTTGACAGTCTTGGGGACGCTAAAGAGAAACATGCCAGAAATTCCACCTGAATTTCAGTCAAATAAGAGCCAGCCTGTTGAATCATCATTATATAGAATTACCAAAGAATTTACACTTTTATCGTATGTGCCAAAAAAAACATAAGGTTGTCATTCTCCTGTCATCAATGCATCACAACAATTATGTCGACAGTAAGAGCAACAAGCCGGAGATAATTTCATTTTATAATTGCACCAAATCTGGAATCGACACGGATTTGAAGTGCAGCGTGTATTCGGCCAACCGAAAAACCAGGAGATGGCCTCTGGCAATTTTTTATCATCTGATATTCATTAGCTGCAGCAATGGCTACGTCATCTACAAAAAAATGTTACGAAACCACAAACCTACGTCGTTTTGACTTTATAATCATGTCACTGACAACAAACCATCTTCATCGATGGCTTACCATTAAGAACTTGCCATCTGGTCTAACAACACTAATAAAAAATTGCCTGACAACCATCCATCCTGAAGATGCCGATGCTTCTTCATTGAATCAATCAAGGACGGATCGTCTTGAAAAAATAAAAAGGTGCCGTTATTGCCCATACTAGAGGGAGAGGAAGACTAATTAGAAATGCGTGCAGTGCAACACTCCTAATTGCTTGGAATGCTCAATGAAAATATGCAAGAAATGTGTGTCACATTTGTAATGTAATTTAAACATTCATTTACTTTGTGTATACTTGTGACATGAATTTGTCATCTAAATTGGTTTTATATTGCAATGTTTATAATTAGAAAAGATTTTTTTATTTTATTTTATTTTATAAATATGTTCCTGACATACTTCATAAAATATTGTGATATATACACACACACACACACACATACATACATACATACATACATACATACATACATATATATATATATATATATATATATATATATATATATATATATATATATATATATATATATATATATGAATTGCACAATAAAATACATTCAGTTGTTAATGTTTCTTTAAAAACCTCGTAGTTCATATATATTTTAAAGTATGAAAAAAAAATATATATATACTGGTCTGACAGACCGGTGTTCGCTTAGCTGATAAAAAAAAACGATGTTCCGTGCAGAGGGTTAACATGCAAATTATCAGAATTTATCGGGGAAAAAAATATTAATATTTTATCAGATAATTTTGTAACAGAAAAGTAATGCATGTTGGTGTTAATGTTTCGTAATAGTTAACTTAGATCAGCTCTACACACAGGTATCATGTATATAAGTGGGATAGTCCTATTTCGCAGGTAAGTGACACCCCACGGCTTGCCATCTGGAGTTTGGCAAGAAATTTAATTTATATCAATTTAAATATATTCAAATGTGTTTTAAAAATATAATCTTTATTAAAAACCTTAGGCAATACAGTTTTTTTATTAGAATAAGTTATTGACATTTGTTTCAAACATATTTTAAAATTTGATCTTTGAGGATGCATAATCACTTAAGGAATATGTGGTTAAATATTTTTTTCACATTGCTTTCACATAATAAATTGTGTACTAACAATATCCAGTTAAATCTCAACATTACTTAACAATATGTAATGTATGCTTTTGATTTAGACTCTTTATTTACACTTTATTATACTGACGTCGACTGGGGCTACGCCCTCCCTAAACCCGATGTGGCCCGCCCTGCTTCAGACCCCCTCTCCTCCCACCAGCACCCTCTATGGCCCAGCATTTCAAACTTCCCACCAACGTATGCATGAGTCTGCCACGCCTCTGTGTCACATCCCCTCATGTAATAAAGTAATTTAAATGTAAGTGTTAATCTTTTATCTTTTCATTTTTACAGTCACCAAGGGTTTTTTTCCAGGTAGATATAAGGATGGCATAGCATCCCGCACGGCCTATCATGGAATTAACCTTCAGGAGCAAACTACTTTCGGTTTTTAAACAAAAAATACATCAATATTTAAGTGCCTAATTATTTTTGATAGATTAGTACTATTAAACAACCTATTGGTGGTCTAGTCGCTTCCTGCTGCCATGACACCCTGGCCCCATTCAGTCTCTTTTGATCGCCACCCAGGGCAGGACGCCATCAACGCACCTCATTGACTTCAACGTTCGTACTTATCAAATTCTTTCACATCCGCTATTCTTAACATATTCTTAAACCTCATATTACTTCTTCGAAGCCTACTCCGGGTGGTAGAGTGTGTGGTTGATTATTTAAGTTGTTGGTGGACATTTGAAACAAAACAACGTTACTTAACTTCAAGGCCCGGCCACAAGGTGTCCTGGTCAGCAAGTAAACCGATTGAATTGCCACTAGCGTTTTTTTTTCACATCTTATTATGTAATGAATTTCTTATAGTATAAGTGTTAATCAGCCTTGTATTAATCACTACGAATAAAAACCCTTCTTCTCGACTTGTGAATATTTTATCCGTGCAACCACATGGCCACCAATTCAGACGTCGAGGCCTGTGGGGTGCCTACTTGTGACCGGCGGACATAATTTCGACCTACCACGTATAAACCCCCTGACAACAATAGTATACAATATAGTTAGAACTAAACTTGAATATGGATCTGTGATCTGGAACCACATCCTCCGATAGTGATTATCTCAAATCACACAATCTAAATTACACAAAATTATTAATCAAAATCATATCTCAAAACCTCCTTTACTTCCCTTAGTTGAACGCAGAAAGTTACTAGACTCTCTATTTGTCCGTAACTGCTTTACTTCTAAAAAAAACTGTAATTATTTCCTTGAAAATTCTGGGCTCAGAGAACCTCAATTTAGTAGTCGTTCTCAAGCATTACTTCATAGTCCAAACAATTTCATTGTTATTTTATACAGATTAATTAATAACTTCAATAACACAGACAAACATGCCAATCTTTACTTAAATATAAATTATTACTTAAAAAATTAATTGCATTCAGTTTTGCTTAGTAAGAAATATATAACTAATTTTTTTGTAACCACAATTTTTGTATGAAATGGTTTCCTCTTAGTAATCGTTAAACTTGCTGTTCCAATACTTACTGCAATTTAAAATTCTTATTATTTTAATAGATCCTATTTGTTTTGTTTCATTGTAAACATTAGGATATGTTTACATGTTTTACTTAACTACCATGTTTTCTCACATAATCGTCACACTTTTTATTCTAAAATCAAGCTTGAAAAGTAGGGATGCGACGATTATGCAGAAAAATTTTTTTAGTTAGATAAAGTTATTCATAAAAACAAAACATGGAAAGTACGTTTATTTAAAACGTGAAGTATAAAAGAGTACACCAAACAATTAAAATTAATCAGTCATGCTAAAAAACCTATCAACTTTAAATAGAAAACCAAAATCTGTGATCCAAATGCAAGCCAAACGAACGCTTAACTATCACTGCAGTAAGTACACACTCCACGAAAGAGAGCGGGCCATCAGATGTAGTTAACTCGGCACTCGACAGAGAGCGCGCGTTGTATGCACTCGGCGAGATATCAATATTCAGCTACGTGTGCGCACTCTATACGGGAAGCAACATAACCAGACAGAGAGCGTGTGTTGCATGAACTCGGCGAGATATCAATATTCGGCTACGTGTGCGCACTCTATACGGGAAGCAACATAGCATTGGCTACATTTTTGTTAGCGGTACACCGCGGCGACGCAGACGAAAAGATGAAGGTTATAAAGTTTAAAAACGTTTTTAAAAGAAAATTTACACATCAGACAACTTAAGTGGAACCTCGTTACTAGGAGAGCTGACAACGGCGGCAAAAATTCTCGTAACAACAAATATTCGTAATATAGTCCAGTCAATAAGTGTTCAAAAGAAGGGTGTAGAGTGCATGGAATATGCGAGAATTTTTGACTTGGGGACTTTGTTAGGAGTAGTTAGAAGGTAAACATACTAAAAGTCCCCGCCCCTGGGAGGTGAGCTAAAGGTGGGAGGCTCTTTTTTTGGTTTTTCGCTTATATCTCAGAAGCGGTGGACTGTAGAAACAAATGATCCAAACAAAAATGAAAGATAATAAAATTTCCTATAAAATGTTTTCTGTACATAATTGTCGAATTCCCAACGGTTTTTGAGATATACGTTATTTAAAACTGATAATTTTTGATAAAATCATTTTTATCTCCCTCTTTTAGTCAAACATTTGCTTCTAGTACCTCCCCCAATCATTTCTCAAGAAAATTATTAAGAAAGAATTTGTAGAGCTTTAAATTACCTTTAATTTGATATACAATTTTTCCACTGTTTCATTTTAACTGTTGTAATTTTCTATCTTGATGAATAACAACACTTCAACAATGGAAATAAGCAATTGAAACAAAAACTTTTTTTAGAATATAATTATAGGTTTTACTATATTATTACTAATATATATTCATTCAAAAATGAAAACAAAAGTGCATTCAAGACAAAATCTTGGGTTTTTCAGGCGGAAGGGTCGAGTCTCATTCATCTTCGTCAGCAGTGGAGACATCGTCCAAAGATATTGGTAAAGTATTGTTATCATCGCCTTCCTGAATTAATATTGCGACTCCGTTTTTGCAATTTCCCATGCAATTTGGGCATGCCACAGAGCAGTTTAACGAAGCTTTTCTACAACTACATCTACCACTGTCACATCCTTTGGTGCATCGGCAAAATATCATCTTCAAGATTTCTTCAGGGGCAGCATCCAACTCTGAGAGTTTCGGAACTAGTTGGTCATTCCTCCTCTCCCAACCCCAACTCGGTGCCCCACCATTAGGTTCCTCCCCTAACCACAGCTGTACTTGGTGGTATGTCCGAAATGCATGCTGCTTAACAGCTCCTTCACTTGGAGGGAGAGTTGAGAGATCAGACTTCATGTTTTCAACTATTTTGATGAATGATTTGTAGTGAAACTCGTTGAGGGATTTTTCTGTAGCTGGAGCGCCATACCATGAGAGAATACTCATGATCCCAGCTGTCTCAATGGAGTCAGGGGAAGAAGTACAGCTGGAAAATACCTCAGCTGCCGGTTGTATGTTCTTGGACTTCTGGTACATTTTGACAAAACCCACTTTACTTTTGCGATACGCTGCAGATGTTGCATCACAGCCTGTGAATACATGTAAAAATAGCAGATGGGTATTGTCCTTAATTTTGAACTCCTGCTGTAACTGTTGTGATGAATATACACTCGTCTTAACCTTTCCTCTTCCAGGTTTTACCAGGAGAATGTCACGTTCAGTTAGAGATATGGCTACCAAGAGAACAGCCAAGTCGATGTCATCTCCCATAATGGCTACCGAGGAATTTTGCGATTTATTGATAGCTTTCATTACAATATCAACATCAGCATCACCTGAAGCTTGAAGTGTATTTATCCTATTTTTCTTCAGCTTCACTATCAGTAGGTTTACCAGCTGACTCTTATTATGAAAATTGGAAAGGAAATCCTCTTGTTTGACCTTGATTTCACTTTCCAAACTGACACTGATGTCCACACATCTCCTGAGTCGATATTGTCGACTCTGTTCCGCTGATTTCGTGCTGTCTGATGTGTCAGTGTACCCATCAAAAACCACTGTACAACCTCTCCCACAATAATGGGTCTTCAGAAATCTAATGTAACCATCACAAATGGTTGATACAGTTGTATCTTTTTGCCAAACAACTTTGTGGACCAGGAATCCCCCATCAACAACTAATTCAAAGGTAGGTAAATCAACATCATTATCAATTTGCTTAAACAGTGTGTATAGCACTGACTTTCTGCACTTCCTCATTCCACTTTTATTGATGAATGCCAAGGGATAGGGAGCAAGTTCATATTGCATATAATTCTTTAAAACCTCGTCCAATTTCTTGGTGATGGAAACTCGCTGAAAAAGCAAGAATGAATCCACGACAACTTTTTCATTGTCAATCTGGATTGTCGAATTCATTGAGGAAAGAGGAAGTGCACGATCTTTCCGTGACAGTTTAATATTTGTGAATGACAAGTTTTCAATTTTTGCCATTGCTCGTTTGCCCATTGTAACTGCATCATGACATAATATTGTATCATTTCCCACGACTCCTGTTGCTATTGACATGATTTTCTCTGGCCTTAGAAAAGGAGGGTGGTTATCAAACCATTGCGTAAACTTTCCAATGTCACTTGCATCTCGACTTTGGCAAGCCTCTCCAAAATCTTTGTGCTGTTCACTTGATGAAAACAAAACACCATTTCAAAAAAATTAGCACCATTCGATTCAGCGTCCTTGAATTACCCTTATATCAAGTTTTCAGGTCTGCTGGTAAAAAGTGCTTACTTTGCCACTTGTTGACTGGCCTAAATATTCTTAGAGTGAAGCACATATGTCTTGAGTTGCAGTCATCCCAATTACCCATTTACTGAGAGCACTATCTGTCATACCTCTACCATGGGTCATGCCACCTTTGCTTGAGAATGATCGTATCAAGGTTGTCTCGATGGTCATATCTGACCACATGCCTGACCATAACTGGTCATTCCTTCTCATAGTGTAGTAGCCTTTGTTCACGAACTTATCATACTCCTCTGGTGTCAATCGAGTAGAGAGGCTTTCCATATCCTGTACATATAAGTGGCAAGACTTGGCATATGGAAAGTGTCCAGCAGCATGAAAATAGGGTATCATTCGTACAACAGTTCAGGTGAGCAAGGAAATCACCAGCCCTCTCTGTATGGATGAACTCCTTTATCAAATTCACCATTTTGAGGTATTAGATCCATATCATCGCAGTGTGTCCATTGCTTCTGATACTGTCCATCGCTTCTCCAAATTTGATAGCCACTGATTCGAGTAATTTGTCTTGGTTCAAAGAATTCAGTGAGGGAGGCTCGGAGAGAAAATCTGATGTAAGGGTGCTGATGCATGTCTGCTCTTCCTCCGAGAGTTCGACTTGGTCTAATATAATGTTTGACAAGGTATTTTCAATGAGAAAATGACCCCGCAATGCTCTGGCAAAGGCGTGCCCATTCAGCATTTTGTCCACTGATAATGGAGCATATATAGTGGATAAAGCTTCTTTCAAACCAGCTCCCATCATGAAAATAGCAGATGAAATCCGCCAAGACGTACAACACAACTTGACAGCTCAGAGAGTGATGTATCCATGGCAGCTGCAACAATATCCCTGGCTTTCCAATATAAGGGTTGATCAAAAGTTACGAATATATGTTTTTGATCGGTTTCGTCACACAACTTGTGTGCATAGTGCAGTGCTGTAAAAACTGTGTCATATTCCAATGGAGGAGCATTTATAAAAGGAAGGTTAGTCACTCGAGTCTTTTCACTTAGTTTTCCTCTTGTAATACAATGCATGTACCCCTTCCATTCTGGAACTGCAATACCTTGCTTTTTGGCAACCAACCATAGGATGTCATGTGGTGCAGGATGTGGTGGCTCTTCTGGTATATCAATGGGCACCACAGTCACATTTTGTAGACCTCCTTTCATCGCGGTGTATGTTTCTAGTGGAATAAATCCAAGTTTCCCAGTTTCAGCAGACAAAGGCATCGTGTTCAATCTTGGTATTTCTGAACCTTTTCCAATATGGTTCGATGGAGGGACACATTTGATCCCACCCATAGCATGGAAGGTATTAAGCCCATCTATGGTGCAAACATTGAAATCCAGATTATCAAAAACAAGTTGGTTGAATGCAGCTGGCTTGTAGGTTAGCTGAGCATGGGCAATCGCAGATAATTCTAATTTTTGTGCTTCATAGTATGATGAGCTGAAACCCAGACTTGCTAGAAGATCAATTAAGTTCTTTGAGGCATATTTCCTGTGTAGCAGAAGGGAAATTCCTGTCAGTATTGGTGACAAGAAAGTACGAGGTCTGACAACTAATGTGATGGCATGTCCAATAGCAACATATTTTTTCCTTGATTCCTCAGTTTTCTTTGTTTTTTTTTCAACATAACCTCCTCAAGAAACATTTGGAGGGATTGGGGGAGAGAATCTACATCCTTCAAGAAGTTATCTCTTGGTGGGTAAGTGTTATAATTGTACACTTCACTCTGAATGTCTTGCCTGGGGACGCACCACAACGCCGAAATACCACAACGCCGAACGTACAATAACGCCGAATACCATAACGCCGAATTCCAAATTGACCACAACGCCGACGACCCGAAAACTGCTGTGTACCACAACGCCGAATGACCACAACGCCGAAATACATTAACGCCGAAAAATGTCATTGCAGTACTGCCACAAAAACAAACTCAGAAGAAAGTCACTAAATATACTGAAAGAGAATTCCAAAGAGAATACCATAACACCGAATGCCACAACAACGAATCTTAAATATGACCATAACGCCGAAACCATTATATGACCATAACGCCGAAACCATTATATGACCATAACGCCGAAACCACAATATTACCATAACGCCGAAATTCTAATATGACCATAACGCCGAAACCATAACTTGTTGCCTACCTGCCAGGCATTGAAATGCTGTATTCGTAAGATAAGCGCACTCTTTTGCAACTGTGAAGCTAAACATTATACAGCCAACATGTTTATCAGTACTGATTTTTCCCCTAGTTAAAACATAACAATTTCTTATTTTTTATAGGGCAAATGGAACATTGATCGAAATGAAATATATTTTTGAAATAATAATTGTTTTTTTTACAATTCAAAGTCATATGAATGTTTTTTATTTCGAAAATGCGACGTTTTTACGAGGGTTTCAAGAAGAGTAGGCGGCCTTTGAAATGTCAGCTCGTTATAGTTGATTTGAGGAAATAAATTATATATGAAGTAGCGCCGGGAATGATGGGCAGGAGAAACACGAGATTCCGAAAAAAATTGGCAACTTTCGTTGAAAATCTGGAAGTAAATTGGACCCGGATCGCCTTGCTGGGAGGCTAATGCTGTAGCTAACCCCCACTCTTGCAGTGCGGATGAGTTACTAATATATTATTCGATTCATAATTACGTAGTTATAACAAAAATGTTAAGTTTACCGCTTGAAGTCCCATAGGTACACGCTGCACAATGAAAACACTGCATGATCGTTCAATTGCTTGTGCGTGAAGGGCGACTCAGAGTTGGAGGCACCGACGATAAGGGCGATATATCGATTAAGTGTCTCATTCACACAAGTCTCAATAAGTGTAGTAGTTTGTAGTTCGTAATTTACACATAAAGTATTTTTTTTTAAATGTACGCTTTTTACAAATAGTGCACCACTTGTCTGCAAAACAAGTATTATACCATTTTAGACTATTTTCATAACAATATTTACAATACTTTAGGTACATAAATTTAAAAAATATTTGATTCATTGCTATAAAATAATGTAGATAGGCTATAGATAATTGTATAATAGTGTCGAAATAATTAAGATATTCTTTAATACCAATAAGCCTACTATATTTATATTTAAAAAAATTATAACCACTGTAAAACTACCTGGCATTTCCCTAAGGAGCTCGCCTACATGTGCCTAAACTGCATTGTAGCATGTCAGAGTAATTTTTTACAGATTTAGTAAAGTGTCTTTATGCTGTTTATCTACGAAAAAAACACACACTCCTTTCATGAAAACATGCGCATGCGCAATATAAACACCTTTTAGATCGTGTCTAAATAGCCAAAAATGGGGTGTTTAGGGTGCTATTTCAGAAAATGTACTAGCTGGATACAAATGAAACTACTTAAAGGCCTTGCAATAGGCGGGCCCCTTAAAGGCGTTCAAGTGTGAAAAATTCACAGTTTGATGTTTATTATAAATAACGTTAATTCTATATACATTAGTTGTAAGCATAGTTTGCATATTTTTCTCAAAACAGCTTGTTAAAGACAAAATATGCATGTTACACGAGCATACAATCAGTAAAAACCAATATTAAATAATTTAATATTGGTTTTTACTGATTGTATGCTCGTGTAACATGTATATTGTTTTTAACAAGCTGTTTTAATTATTCAGAATGAAATTACGTGCGATAGGCAACACGCTGAAATATACCCATAACGATATCATTTCTTTTTTTCATAATTGCTGAGTTTTCGAAATTTTTTGTAAAGTACGAGGTTCTTCTGGTATTCATGTGATATCTTTGGGTTATTATATCCAGTTACGTGAAGTTATTTAAGGTGGTCGTTTAGACCGGCCGCTATAAATACTGTGCAGAGCTTCAGCAGTTCACGTATCACACAAGTGTACCGCGTGTGTGCTCGACACTTGCTACCAATACCACTTAACATATGTTACACGTGTTCCTAGACCATTGCCAGCTTATACAATCCTCTATATAAATAACCTCTTTTGGAAGCTGAAAATGGCTAAAATGGTTATTTTCACCGTCAATTTTAGGTTTGAAAATACAGTTTCACTGACTTGAAAATGGTTTAGGAACGTACATCAAACCTTCATATTCAATATTTCGTCATAAAATGATAGGATCCCCACTGGAATTGCCTTAGAGGGGAGTCTTCGACAATGTTGCTGCATGTCAGAAGACCGCCTGGCGGATTCTAGGCGTAAGGACCTTGATGCGCGTGACTGTATCGCTCTTGGTTCTTCCGCCCTTCCCACGCCTCGAACATTAAAAACATACCCGCTATCAGGCGGTCACCTTAAATCGTTTTCTCAATATTTAGGACTCCTGCGTACAACTGTTTCACCGCGGAAAGGTTTAACATATTTATGTTGAAATCATCTAATAAGATTATATCTTCATATTTTTCTAACATGTTACATAGTTCATTTTCAAGGTAGGCCGTTCACGGTAAAGTGGACACTTTGAAAATCACTTCTATTTGAATAACAAACAATATTATATTTCGTGGAGATTTCGGACATATAATTTTTGTTGGGTTGAAAAAAAAAACAGACTCTCTTGAATAGAAAAAAATTAATATTTAGCATAAATAAGTAGTGAAAGGATACAAATTGATCGAGAGAAATAAGTAACCAGATGCTCAGAAGTGTTAAATTTACCGTGAACAGTCTTCAGTTTAATTTGTATATGGAATATATATATGTATGTACATATATACATACATATATATTTTTTGGCTTGTACAGAACCCTAATGGCAATATCCCTGTGCTTATGGCGTACTTCTGCTGATAAGTATTCATGCCTACCTGGCATGAGAAAGTCTAAGGCAGTCACTTTTATGCTTTTGTGTATCGCTACTCCTACACCTGATTTTCCAGTGATTCAATCTCATTTATGAACGTCTTTAAAAGCGCAGAGGGCATGCTAACGTTCCTTACACTGGACACATTTGAAATAAACTTTCTTTTTGTTGATATGTTATTTAAAAATCAATGCTCAAACGATGCAATAACATAAATGTTGCAAATACACAAAACACTCCTAAGTGGCAGACTTAGTACTAATATAAAAAATTACAATTGTATTACGTTCATGTAAACTCACACCCACAATCATACAGATCTAAATAAACATTTTGCGGAATGTCAGTGTCATCCCCTCAGCCATGGGATGACTAATCTGATGTCGGTGAACTGTTCCAAGCTTATGATGCGGCAGTGGTGGATGACTTTGAATATAAATTAGTCTTGCATAGTGGTATTTACCATCTGTTGTCACTTTAAGAGCGGTGTTTACAAGGTGATAATAATTCAAATAAGAAAATCAATTTTTTTAAGTTATCAAGCGTGGAAGAATTTAGTATTTTAGCGCCAGTGGTATGGCAGATCACAACCAGCATTCAGTAATTGCATAAATCTGTGTTTACTATCATCTATAGTCTATAATATCCCTCACATCGTTCACAAACTACTAAATGAACGTTTATAATAGTAGTTATAGTTAGGGACACCTGTATTTCGCGATTTTTTTTCATGTCAAGGTATTTCACAAAACACTGTAGCTTCTTCTAAGAGTCATGGCAAATTGTGAGGGTGCAGCAGTACGGTGACCACATTCTCATTGGCCCCGTCAAGAGCGGGACGACACCTCTCACCGACCTAAGCCAATAACCACAGGAGAAAAGCTACAGTATTTTGTAAAATACCTTGACATGAAAAAAATCGCGAAATACAGGTGTCTCTAGTTATAGTACTTAGTAGTTGATGGTAGACGTTGTTTGTTTACAATGTGGAATGTGTACCACCCCCTCCCCCCCCAACCCTTAAGTCCCTAAACAGGTTTATGGTAGTGTGAGGATGGTTCAACCAAATATTTTAGAAGGACAATATAGGAAAGTCGTCAAAAAAACTGGCGATACATTCAGCAGGGCATTCTGGCGGCCTAGCCTGGACCTACGTTGTAAGCGCATTTGAGACAATGTTATTTTGCTAATTTTGAATGGATGTTTTTTCCTTGTTTTTTCCTGTTTAAGTTTTTTATAATGACTGGAAAAATTTGTGCAATGTTTGGTTGCAATAATTACGATGTATTTAGTTTTCCGAAGGCTGAAACTATAGCCAAATATCTTAATAGGAACTACAATATTTGCTATAGCCATTTTTACTTGTGTATGGTTTACATCAAATATTCCTTTTCCACTGTTTAATAAATAATAGTTTAAAAAACTAAAAAACACGCTTTATATAGAAAACCAAACTAAAAAATAGAAAATAAAATTTAATAAATTTGAATAAGAATAGTGTTTTTTTATAAATATAAATTAATAGGCCTAATAATGTAAATAAGAAAATAATGTATTTCATTTAAAAAAAAGCGTGGGGTGCATGGTGTCAATAGTTATAAATATTTTATTAACAGATATGGGTACAAGGATTATCATTTCGATAATATCTTAAAAAGCACCCCACGCTTTTTTTTAAAAATTAAATACATAATTTTCTTATTTACATTATTATAAATTTATATTTATAAAAAAATGTACACTATTCTTATTCTTTATTAAAATTATTTTCTATTTTTTAGTTTGGTTTTCTATATAAAGCGTGTTTTTTAGTTTTTTAAACTATTATTTATTTTCTACTTTTTAGTTTGGTTTATTTATAAAACTGTTTTTTCCATCAATTTCTTCCAGGTAAAAATCCTTAAACTGTAAGTTTTGCTCTCTATCCAAATATGTTTTTTGATATATCATCTGTCAAACTTATCCATATTTTCCGTGTTTGATGTCTTTTACTGAATGATTTACTGACCTTGGCATAGTTTGGAGTATTTGTAACTGCTTGGTGTAGATTTGCAGGTTGGTGTTCGAGTGGAATTTCAAAAATCTGCTTATCAGGTGTAGCTATTGAGGTTATGCATATGGTGTTTTTACAAATATAGATAATATTCTCTTCAAGAAAGTATATTGTTCACAATAATCATAACCCACTCTTACTGTTCATTTAATTAAATGTCACAATATTTAGTAGGCTTTTTTTATATCGCGCAAAAGACAAACTGAAAGAAAAAAGTTCACACATGAGCGAAATGGTTTTCTTTGCATATATATCTATGTTTCATTTTACCAATAAATTGACAAAAATCTTATTTTGCAAATAGATTAATGGAATTATCTTATCAAATTAGTGTATTTTCATCGGTCCTCGATAAATCTACAAAGTTTGAATGAAATCTGGCCGTTTAAAATGGGTCAAAATCGCACCCAAAGGAGTCAGTTACAAACATACATACAAACAAACAAACATACAAACAAACATACAGGTGAAGCTAATATAAAGCGTGTAGAAATGATAGTGCCTTATTGGAAATAATGATACATATTCCAACATTCAATTATTTAAAATATTTTTTTTACCAATTTTTTAATAGAATTTTGTTTTTAAATTTTTGACGTGACAACGTCTAATAAATCGATGAACGCCAGCTGCACGCACGAAAAAGTGTCCCGTAACGCACATTGTCCCACTACGGATGTCCCACTACGGATGTGTCCTGTTATGCTCATTGTACGCATGCGTGGCATATCTTCCACTCGATTGGAACAACCATCGATTTGACTTTTCAATCATATTTTCGTCTTTTGAATTATTAATATTATGTAATTTAACGATTGTCCACCGATTTTCAGCACAAACGGTACGGTTTTAATTTCCCGCCTACCACTATAAGAAATAAACATGGCGGACTACATGCGTTTTTAAAACTTCCATAACACAAAACAAAATTTTTATAAATATATATAACATCTGAAACAATTGTTTCCAATATGGCCTCGTGGCCGTGCGTTTAGTATCGCTAAATAAATCAGGCGCGTGTGACACTACAAAAGTAATAAATATATTTGAATTAATGAATGCAAATAAAAGTAAATTTATCAATTAAATTGTAGATTTCATTTCACTCCTTCTTTGTATCCATACAAAATAGTGACAATTCAATAAAATGATTCAATTTTATTCATAAAAGTATGCAGAGGTAGATTTTATCATAAAAAAGATAGAAAAAAAATAAAAAAATTCTTCCTCTTAGAATATAATATTTTTAATGCCTAACTGGTTTGGTTGCAAAAACCTATTACGGCTCAGTCTCAGGCCGAATATGATATTTCATTTTCTTCTGGATCAATCATTTCATCAATGTTTTGTCATGACGTTGTCACGTTAAACTATCGTTCGTAAACCGACTTTACAGACAACCAATTTTTATTGTATATTTTTAAATATCCTCAAATTTGTATTTTTGCGCTCCTCTCATTATGCTGAATGACTTAGTTGTCACTGTAGTATTTCAAGCAGTTTACC